>NW_024705907.1:0-20107 GCF_018977255.1 Callorhinchus milii | reverse complement strand
GCCTCCTCCCACCAAACACTCGCACTCCCCTCCACAATCTGACATAACAAAAGGAGATTCAACGCAAAACCCCGTCACTGCACCTGCTACTTGTCTGATAATCTGTCTCCTTCCTCACCCAAACACCTCATCGCCTCCTCAACCCCCATCTTCCCCTCAACCACCACAAGCGCCCCTTCAAACCCCACCACACTCGCCTCACCTCAGCCGCTCTAACATAACCGGAGTCAGAGCATGGAGTGAGGAGGTTTCATCCCCAAATCCAGTCACCACACCTGCTGAATTGCACCGGCATTTATCGCTGAGGTGCCAGAGAGCGGGAGGGGAGGGAGGACAAGGCAGCATAAGGATAATGGCGGGACTTTCCCCACACTGGCGATTTTGAAACCGTCGCCAGGAAGTGACGTCACACTGCTCACCCGGCATGGGCGGCTTTCAAAGCTGGCACCCGGAAGTGGCGTCAGAAAGGGCGAGACTCGGCCTTTATTGAGGGAATATGAAATGGCGCCGCGGGTCCTGAGGCCTCTCGTGGTCGCCGCCGCGCGATGTACGCCCCGTGGCCTTGACTTCCGGTGACCAGGCGGAGACTTGACCATCTCTCGTCCGGTCGGTGCCCGTCCGCGGCCTCCCGCTCCCGCCTTTTGTCAATGAAACCCTCGCCCCTCGCCGCCCCCGACTCCCGCTCGGTTTACCCGGGTTTCCCGCCCGTCCCCTCTTCTCGCCGGCTCGAGAGTGTGCCCCTTCGTCTGGCACGTGACGTCACTGTCTGTCTCCCGCCGCCTTTACCAAGATGGCCGCCGCCAGACTGCGTACGTCACACACATGACGGAAACGATCAGCTCTCATCGCCTTTCCCAAGATGGCCGCTACAATCGGCCCCCATCCGACGCCCTTTACCAAGATGGCCGCCCATGCCCTTCGCTGACACAGAGACTCTCACTCCTTTACTGTCTCTGTCTCACACTCACTCTGTCGGTCTACAATGGAAATAAAGTGTGTGTGAGAGAGAGATTGTGTCAGAGAGGGAGAGAGAGAAAGAGATTGAGAGTGAGAGAGCGTGAGAGAGACTTTGAGTGAGAAGAAGTGAGACCGAGATAGAGAGAGAGAGAGTGTGTGTGCTTGAGAAAGAAAGACAACAACAGCATAACGTGGCGTAAAAGCCTGTCATGTCGGGAGGACGTCCCGGGCCGCTGGACAGACAGAGATTCGGAGTTTGTTCGCCATGCAACACCATCGCCCAGTGGCTGCCCGCGGTATTACAGCCCCAACAAAATACAATGGAAAATTCATACTTTTTCAACCACAATCAAACAAACTGCATTTATTTATCCTGCTTCACGGATGATCACGACTTGGAGCTTCTGCTCAGTGTTGCCTTATAATTGGCGAATGCATTTTCATTTATTTCCATGCGTTTATGTCAATAAACAATTTCCCATTGAATCCCATGACATTAAATGTGCTCGTCAGTACCTGGGTCTGGTTATCACCATCTAATGCTGGAGAGCGGTCAGACACAGACAGCAATTCACTGCTTCTCCATCTCTCCTGGTGGCTGTTGTGGATTTGAGGGAAATATTCATTTGCTGTGATTTACTCTGGATGAAATTACAAATGAAAGCCTCCAGTACCAAAGACCGGTGCTGCAGGTCATGGCTGAGGGTTTCCTCCTCATTAATCTGTCACCGTGCAGATCCTCAGAGGATCACACTTTTTGCCGCCGTCATTGAAACCGGGACTGAAGTAAGGATAAAGTTTCTCAGTGAAAGTCTGGGTGAAAGTGTGGAGATGAGACATGTTATCAGCGTTGTAAAATACCACCTCTCCCCGCTCATAGTCCAGGTAAACTCCCAGCTTCCCGGGTCTCTCTCTCAGGGACAGGCGTGTGCGAGGTGAGGTACAAGCTTTATATACATCCCCGTTTCTCAGATACACAGCCCAGAATCCGATCTTTGTTGACAGTGTGATCTTTCCTTTCCTGTTGACAGACTCTCGGGCCAATCCCACTGTCCACTCTGTCTTGTTGGCCAACTGCACCTCCCAGTAATGTCTCCCTGATTTGAAGCCCTCAGACCCCAGGACACAGACACAGGGATCAAACCTCTTTGGGGAGTCCGGGAGCTGCTGCCGTGTTTCTCCGTGTCTCACGCTGGTCAGGTCCTCAGACAGGATGAGGTTGGGATGGGCTGTGTCAGGATCCATAGTCAGAGAGGCCGGAGCTGAGAGAGAGAAATATCACTAAGTGGAATGAGGGAACGTTGCGGAGCTCATACTGTGTATGAACACCTCTACATCTGGGAACACAACCATCTCAGTGGGTCACAGTCTGTGCTAGTGTGTGTGTGTGTGGTGGGGTGGGCGGGGGAGTTTCACGTCTGAATGTATATGGGTGAGGGGAGTATGTGTGTGAGGAGCCTGTGTGTCAGCGGAGTGCGTGAGTGGTGTGTGTAAGGTGTTTGTGTATCAGGTGTGTGTGAGTTGTTTGTTTGTGAGGCGTGTATGTGAGCAGTGTGCGAAGGATGTTGTGAGTGTTCTCTGTTTAAAGGCATTTGTGTGAGGAGAGTATGTGAGGCGTGAGTGACAGGTGTGTTTGAGAGGAGTGTGTGTATGAGGCGTGTTTTTGTGGGGTGTTTGCGATGTGCGTGAGAGGTGTGCGTGTGATGTGTGTGTGTGGTGCGTGTCTGAAAAGTGTGTGTGAGATGTGTGTTTGTGAGATGTTTGTGCCTGTCTGGTGTGTGTGAATAGTAGGTTTTCGGAGATTTGTGCAAGGTGTGTTTGAGAGTCTACATGTGAGAGATGTGTGTGTAATAGGTTCATGTGGTGTGTGTTTGACGGGTGTTTGAGTGAGGTATCTGTGTGATGTGTGTGTGGGAGGACAGTGTGAGTGAGATATTTGTGTGAGAAAGGTGCATGTGAGGTGTGTTTGAGGGTTAAGTGTATAATTGGTGCATGTGAGTTGTGCGTGTGTGAGGGCTGTCTGTACGAGGTGTGTATGAGTGATGCGTGTGCAAGAGGTGTGTGAAAGAATTGTGCAATGTACGCAGTGTGTACGTGAGAGGTGTTTACTTGAGTGATGCGTGTGAGGTTTCGTTATGGGGTTTCATCTGTCATTGTGTGAGGCTGAGCTGCCTGTGGCCAAGTACAAATGGTCTTGTTAAAACAATAAAAATTTGCTAACTTGAATCCAAGATTGTTTGTGGGTTTGTTTCTGGGACGCTGCTCTGCGCAATTGGCTGCGGCGTTTCACCCACAAAATATACAGTCAATTCACTTTACAGTTTATTCCGTAAAGCGCTTTGAGACGCCGAGAAAATGTGAAAAACGCAAAATCAAAAGCAATTATTATTGGTAATATTGTTTGAGAAGTTTTTCCGATTTGTGTGTGTGAGGGCTCTGTACGAGTTCTGTGCCTGGTTGATATGTGTGTGATGAGTGTGAGTGAGGTGTGTGTAAGAGATGAGTGCTTGAGGGGTGTGAGAGTTTGAGGGGTGTATGTGTGTGAGAGGTGTGTGTGTGTGAAGCTTAATGTGTTTGGTGTTTGTGAGTGGTGTGTGTGACCTATGTGTCTGAGGTATGTTGTTCATGTGCGTTTGTGAGTTGTGAACGAGGCGAGTGTGTGAGAGTTGTGTCTGTGACATGTGTGAGGGTTGGAAGTGTGTGAGTTGCGTGACTGAGGGTGTTGTGCATTCGGGTTGTTTGTGTGTCAGCTGTGTTTGTGAGACCGTTGTCTGTGATTGAGCGCTGTGTGTGAGCGTGAGGGTGTGTGTGTGTGTACTGGGGGTGTGTGTGTCTGAGGGAGAGTGTGGGGGGATGTATCAGTGAATCTAATGCAATTGACACGGCTTCAGGTTGAGAATGGGAGACATTTACCTGGGCTGATGCCGTGTATCATGTGTCTCCAGGCTGTGTACTGTATAGGCCCTTTGTATATCCCCACCGGCAGCTCAGCCTCACACACCGACAGATCAAACCCCACGTCACTGACTCTGAAAGAACAAACGATCTCATTATAAAGCGAAACTGCACCTTGTGGTTGGTTTGTGGGTTTAATTCTGGAATAATTGTTGAAGATCATTTCATACCTTCTGTTGCCAGCAGCTTCTTCCTAATGAAATCAAACACAGGAAGATGTCATCCCACACTGAAGCATCACCAACAACAACAAATTACATGTGGAAAGAGTCTCTCACATCCCAATTCAATCTCCGATCTCTTGATCAATCAGAATTAGATTGTGTGCTCCAGATTGTATGTAACTGTGACTCAAATACATTATAATGTTATCTCTTTACCTGCAGGAAGGTGAGGGAATCTTTTCCCATCTGTGTCTTTAACTCGGAGAGAGCTTGTTCAACAGAACTTAATTTACAATGAATCTCTCGCAGCTTTTTCTCCATTTGGTTTAAAATCTCCTCCTCTCGTTGTCTGAGATTTCGCATCACTAGCTGCTCTCTGTCAGTCAGACTCTGGTGCATTTTAGCAAACTCAACCGTGACGTGGGTCTGCAGACTTTTCACCTGTTCCTGCAAATGTCAGACATCCAACCATTACACATAATAACCAGAGACACTGAGATATCACACCGTGTACACAAAGTAACCAGTGACACTGAGACATCACAGGGTGTACACAGAGTAAACAGAGACACTGAAACATCACAGGGTGTACACACAGTTACCAGAGACCAACTGACAGCCCAGACATCAGCCCCGATACAACTTACCTTAACTTGTGAAATCTTTTCTCTCTGTTTGGCTTCAGCTTGTAGAGCAGTTTCCTTCCTCTCTGTGAGAGAAGTTAAGGAGGACTTCACTTGATCCTGGAATAAACGCACAGCATAAAATTGTTTGACGTGGAAACATGACGTGGAAACACATTGAATCCATCGTGAGGGTACCGTTACCTTGTAGATTTCAGCAGCTTCGTCAATCGGCAGCAAGCTGTGACCTCTGTGTTCCTGCCGATGACTGCAAACTACACACATCAATTTCTTGTCTGTTTCACAGAACAACTTCAGTTCCTCCCGGTGTTTCTCACACTGAGGTTTAATTGCCATCTGTGTTGGGTCCAGAATGAATTCACGAGCTTTCTCCACTAAAATGGCCAAGGCCCAATTAACGTTGAGTTTCCTCTCAGCAGTAACTTGGCGACATTCCGGACAGGAGTTTTCCTCCTGCTTCTTCCAACTCCGTGTGATACAGGAGCGACAGTAGTTGTGGCCACAGTCCAGACTAACAGGATCGTTAAAGAATTCCAGACAAATGGCACAGTTTAGCTCCTCCGTCAGACGCTGGACCTGATGTCTAGAAGCCATGTTCATCCGAAGTTTCTCTGGTCCGAACTGCTTCAGGCTCAGTGCATTGATGCTATGTGTGTCCCGCCCTGTTACAGAGTTCACTCCAGTCTGATTCACACAGCTTCACCTGTGGAGTCAGGATTGTTAATAACGCCCAGGATTTGGAGGAAGGGAATTTGTGATGTGGAAATGGACCAAAGTTCACCAAAGAACAGGTCAAATGCGGCTGAGTATACAGAGGGAGGAGATAAGAATCGCAGTAAATATGGAACTAGGAATAGACACAGTGAGCAATAAACCTGATTCCTCTCCTGAACACTTGGAAATTCCCTCTCAAGAAGGGGCCTCCTGGGCCTTTACTCTCCTGATTAATGACTTCTAATTAATAACTTTCAGAAGATCTCCCCATTCCCACGTCGGCCTCAACGATCCCTGTTCATGAACGCTCCCGCACTCACAATCTCTCCCCTCCGCACACAATCTCCCCTCACACCATCTCGCCACAGCCCACAAAATTTCCTCCCTCAACTCACATTCTCCCCTCAGCACGCACAATCTCCCGTCCCCATACATATATTCCCAGCGCCCCCCACACAAGCTCCCCTTCCCCCCACACAATCTAGCCTCCCGCCACGCTACCCAACCCCCCCTTCCGCAATAAACCAGGATCCACAAAGATATTTGAGTAAATTACAGTTTTACATTACTTTCTCAGTACAAACATTCAATTGTCTATTTTTCCTTGACTACCACCACACCCTCCCAACCCCCACCCCACACTTCATACCTCTCTGTCTGCTGGCTTCCTACAACCCCCAACCCCTCCCTTCCTCGTCTAACTCTAAGTTCCTATTCTCTCCCCAGATTTACTGGAGAACTTTCAGCCAATTTTCTACCAGCTCCAGTATTCTTGTCTTTAATCCATTCACTTTCCACTCTCCCCCTCGCCTGTCACAAAGAATTTGTCTCTGAATGTGCCTTTTATCACTGCGTGTGGGAGGTAAGCGGGTTCTTCTTGGAGCTGACCGGGCCCCAAAGTGACATGTTTGGTATAAGCGACGCAGCTCCACAAAACAGCTTCTCCTATTGCTGATACATAATAAATCAGGACGAGCTGAGAAATTCTGACAAAATAGGAGATAAACCAGACGACACCTTATTTCCAGTAAGTCAGTTAACAGCTTCTAGCTGTGTCACAATCACGAAAAGTACCAGTTCTAATGAAATAATTATTAACTTGTATTGCTCTCCTTACCTTGTTATCAAAGCAACCTTTGACCAACACTCAAGAATATTGTCACCACATAAATTATACATTGTAAAATCTCTCCTGACGGCTGCTGTGTATCTGAGCAATATAGTTGTTAATTGTGTGTTACCGTGGGTTCAAATGAAGAAATATAAACCTGCTGTAACACCTTTCTGTACTGTGTAACATCCCACAATGATCTGAGTAAAATCCCTTCTCCTCCTTGTGGGCAGGTGAAGAGATACTCACTGGACTTGACCTGCCGCTTGGCATACAATGTGGGATTGGAGCCAGGCCTCTAAGACGGTCTCTATTGTTGGTTCTTAAGTCCGTGGGTGCACAGTATCCCAGGGCACTCACTGCTGATGGCAGCACAGCCCGGCCTGGTTCATCATGTGTTTTGAGAACAGAATGATATCAGAAATTCTTGATGGAAAAAGATCAAGATCCATATGTTTCGCCTTCCACATTCCAGGTGGTCACATGCACATATGTCCCGAACTCTTGTGTGCTGTATCACATTGTGTTATTTCCTAAAATAAAACTACCTGATATGTGTTTCAAAGTATCAACGCTTCCTACTTCAACCATTTCTCTCGGGAGCCTGTTCCACATGTTCGCTATTCGCTGACTGAAATAATGTTTGCGAAGATCCGTTCTGAGTTGATGTAGAGATGGAGAACCGAAGAATATCCATCATCTTACTCTTCGCTATATCAGGCAGCTTCATCCTGTTGTGGCTAATGTATGTTTTACATTTCATATTGCTACGAACGTTAAACAGTTATTTCTATCTAAGTGACAGAGACCCAATATTTGTTGTCGAAGAAGTGACGGACCTGCTTAAGGTTTTGAATTGCTGCACAAACACCGTCATTTACGCTTTAACACAATCTAAGTTCAGAGAGCATGTCAAGTATCTAGCGATCTTTCGATTTAAACACATATATAAACTATTTAAGTAAAGGCAAATGTATGCCACTCGGGTAATTTTTGAAACGTTGACAACGAATCATAATTTAATGAGGCAACTCACAGCCTGAATTTTATTTCAAGCGGTGCGCTGCAATAAAAATAATCCTTGTAATCGATATAGAGCATTACCACGCCATCTCAAAGTGTTACACAGAATATACTGTCAAGTAGGTTCCAGTTAACGGATGAATGTGGCTCCATGGTTTGTAAGAATCCTTTTTGCTCTTTGAACGTTCGTTCAGATGCTTTGATATTATTATTATTATTATTTTATTGCAGATTCATTTGAAGCTACGCTCACCCAAAGTCAACAAGCAGAAATTACGTGTCGCAATTTAAACAGAATTTTTTTTTAAAGATAAACTAATTGCGTACTCAAACGTGAATAAAAAGTAAATGAGTTGGCTATTCCACAGGTATCAGGCCAGCGTTGCATGACCAGGCAAGTTATGGAAACACCTGGCATTTTAAGACATTTTATACAGAGCAAGACGGTAATACAGACACTTGGCCTGTTATAAATAGACCAGACTGTTTCATAGAGAAAAGGTTGTTGCACAGTATCCAAGCTGTTGTACAGCTAAGTGGCCTCGTGGCCTCCTATGCAGAGACAAGCCTGATGTACATTGACCAGAGGAGTTATACAGATACCAGAACTTTCATACACAGATCAGACTTGTTATAAAGAGGCCAGGCCTGTTATACAGAGGCCAGGTCTGTTATACAGAGACCAGGCCTATTATACAGAGGCCAGGCCTGTTATACAGAGACCAGGCCTGTTATACAGAGACCATGCTGCTATGCAGAGACGAGGCTGTTATACAGAAACTAGACCTGTATAACCCGACCTGTGTTATGCAGAGACCAGGCTGTAACATAGAGAACTTGCAGTTTGTACACAGACAAGACGGATTACACATAGACAAACTTGTCGTACAATTTCCAGGGGTTATACAGAGACCAGGCTCTTACATAGATATCAGGCCATTTATACGGAGATGGTACGGAGTCCAAACCAGTCATACACAAACCAGCTTTTATAAAGGCACAGGCTCGTTTTATAGAGACCATAAATAGTCCAGACCAATTATGCAGCGTCCAGGCCAGTTTTTCAGAGAGCTGCCCTTTGTACAGAGACGAGACCTGTTATACAAAGACTATGCAAGTTCTACAGGAATCAGGCCTTTAATACAGAGACAAGGCCTTCCAAACAAATACCAGTGAGCTTTACAGATATGAGCCTTGTTATACAGAGATCAGGCTGTTACACGTAGACCAGGAATTTTATGCAGAGAACAGTGCAGTAACACAGAGACAAGGCTTGTTACACAGATATCAGGCCTCTTGTACATAGACTAGGCATGCCATACAGAAACAAGGACTGTTATTCAGAAACTAAGGTGCTTTATAAAGACCAGGCTTGTCATACAGAGACCGGTGCTGTTCTATAGAAACCAGATCAGTTATACAGAGCCCACACTAGCTTTAGACAGGCCAGCACTGTTATGCAGATACCTGGCCTATTATACATATAAGCCGATATGCATATACGAGACTTTTATACTTTTATACTGAGATCAGGAAGGTTACACATAGACGATGCCTATTATAAAGTGATCAGGCCTGTTATGCAGAGACTAGGCTTGTTTTCTCGGAGATCATGATTATTATACAGAGAACAGAGCTTTCATACGGAGACTAGTGCTGCTGTACAGACATGAGGCCAGTTACACAATGTGCAGCCGTTTTGTACTGAGACCAGACATGCTATAAAGAGCCGATGGCAATTATACAGAGGACAGGCAGTTATACAGAGACAAGGACTGTTATACAGGGACCAGACATGTTATAAAGAGATCCGCCCCGTTATGCAGAAATGAAGCCTGTTATGCAGACACGTGGCGTTTTTGTATAGAGACCAGGCTTTAATACAGAGCTCAGCGAAATTATATGGAGTCCAGCCCTGTTACACAGAGATCAGGCGTGTTGTTCCTTCACGTCACCTCCACGATCTTGTTCCACCCTACTTGACCAACTTCATAACTGCATATCAGACTGTCTGTTCCCTCCGCTCGGCAGACACCGGCCTGCTTGAGGTCACACGTAATTGACGCCCCACCATTGGAGGTCGAACATTCAGCATCTCTATCCCCACACTCTGGCACTCTACCCGCATTACTTTTGCCTCACATCCTTCAAGCCCCGTCTGAAGGCCTTTGTCGTCGACAATGCCTTCAATTTCAAAAGCCCTCTTTGCCTTACACGACCCTTCGTCCACCACCTCCTTCCACACAACTGACCCGGCCACAACATTCACTCAAAAAACGCCGGCAGCTTCTTATCACCCCCAACCCAACCCAATATCTGCCTCACCGTTTGAGATTTTAGCCATTGTACACCCCGCGCTCCGGAAAACCATCTCAGAGATATTAGGTCTGTCTAAGAGCCTCAAACTAATCCAATTGATGGCGCTTTTTGTCATACTCCCACCCATTCCCCCCCATCCCCACCCCAACATGCATACCCCGCTTCCCCACAGTCCAAAGCCATCCTTGCTCGGGTGTCCTTGTCAATGTATAAGGCTCTCTCATCTTCTCTTGGGATCAAAGTCACAATAAGCTGATTTCACAAGAGGAGACAAAACGAGAGGGTTTGGTAGCTCAGTGACTGTGAACCGCCTACATACTCACACTGAAACCGAAACCAGTTTCAATCAGAAAGTGCTCAGGTTCAAAATGGCTTCTAGACTCCAGGCTGAGATCTGGACCGAGGAGATCATTTGCCCGGTTTGTCTGGATTTCTTCACTGATCCTGTTAGCCTGGGCTGCGGCCACAACTTCTGTCGCTCCTGTGTCACCCGGAGCTGGGAAAAGCAGGAGAAAAACTGCTGTGCTGTTTGTCAGGAGACATTTCCAGAAAAGCACCTCACATCCAGTTGGGCCTTGGCGAGTCTCGCAGAGAAAGCACGAAAATTGTGCCTGAACCCGACTCAAATGGCAGATAACCTTCAGTGTGAGAAACACCGGGAGCAACTGAAGCTGTTCTGTGAAACTGACAAGAAATTGATCTGTTACATTTGCAGAGATGCGAAAGAACACAGAGGTCACAGCTTCCTGCCCATTGACGAAGCTGCTGAAATCTACAAGGTAATGATGCGCTCACGAAGGATTTATTTTGTTTCCGCGTCTGGTTTTCACATCAAGCACTTTTATTCTGTGCGTTTATTCCAGGATCAAACAAAGTCCTCCTTAGCTTCTCTGACACAGAGAAAGGACACGGCTCTACAATCTGCAGCCAAACAGAAAGAAAAGATTTCACAAGTTAAGGTAAGTTGTGTTGGTGCTGATGTCTAGGCTATCAATGTTTCTTCGTTTACTGTGTGTTCACGGTGTGATGTCTCAGTGTCTCTGGTTACTGTGTGTACACGGTGTGATGTCTCAGTTTCTCTGGTTACTGCGTGTACACGGTGTGATGTTTCAGAGTCTCTGTTTATTGTGTGTAAACGGTGTGGTGTCTCAGTATCTCTGGTTACTGTGTGTAAACGATGTGATATCTCAGTATCTCTGGTTACTGTGTGTAAACGATGTGGTGTCTCAGTATCTCTGGTTACTGTGTGTAAACGATGTTATATCTCAGTGTCTCTGGTTACTGTATGTACACGGTGTGATGTCTTGGTGTCTCTGGTTACTGTGTGTGAACGGTGTGATGTTTCAGTGTCTCTCATTACTGTGGGTACACGATGTGATGTCTCAGTGTCTCTGGTTACTGTGTGTACACAGTGTGGTGTCTCAGGGTCTCTGGTTACTGTGTGTACACGATGTGATGTCTCAGGTTCTCTTGTTACTGTGTCTAATGTTTGAATGTGTGACATTTGCAGGAACAGGTGAACAGTCTGCAGACCCACGTCACGGCTGAGTTTGCTAAAATGCACCAGAGTCTGACTGACAGAGAGCAGCGTGTAATGGGGGATCTCAGACAGCGAGAAGAGGAGATTTTAAAGCGAATGGAGGCAAATTTGCGAGAGATTCAGTGCAAATTAGATTCTGTTGAACAACAACTCTCCGAGTTAACGACACACCTGGGAAAAGACGATCTCACCTTCCTGCAGGTAAACAGATGACATTATAGTGCAGTTCAGTAACAGTTGTACACAGTCTGGAGCAGACAATCTAATTGTGATTGATAAAGAGATCACAGATTGAATTGGGACGTGAGAGATTCTGTACTCATGCAACTTGTTGTTTTGGTGGTGTCTCAGTGTGAGCTGACATCTGCCTCTGTTTGATTTCATTAGGAGGAAGCTGCTGGCAACAGTAGGTATGAAAAGATCTTTACCAAACATTCCAGCATTGAACCCACATACCAACCGCAAGGTGCAGTTTCACTTTATAATCTGATCGTGTCTTATTTCAGGATCAGTGACGAGGGGTTTGTTCTGTCGCTGTGTGAGGATGAGCTGCCTGTGGGGATATACAAAGGGCCTGTACATTATACAGCCTGGAGACAGATGATACACGGCATCAGCCCAGGTAAATGTCTCCCATTCTCACCCTGAACCCGTGTCAATACAACAACAACAACAAGATTCCCTTTGTAGAGCGCCTTTCACTTCGGGAGGATGTCCCAAGGCACTGTACAGTTGGGTCAGAATCCGAGCATTGGGAGGAAATGGTCAGGGTGAGGGAAGGGAAGGGAAGGGAGGGAGCCAATGGACTTGCATTGGATCCCAACACATACCCTCCACACACTCCCTCACACGTACACATACCGACTCCTCACTCACAAATCGCAACATCATGACAGATACCCGCACACCTCACACACACACGCCTTGCACACACACCTCACACATACACACTCGACTTTCACAAGCAACTCTCTCTCACACCTCACACAAATTTGAAACATACACCCCTCACAGCACTCCTCAAACACAGCCCTCACACACACCACTCACACACCTCACAGACACCTCATCAACACCTATCTCAGCACACGTGTACACGCCTCACACACTCACCTCTTACACACACCTGAAAGCATACACAACACACCCATATCTGACACACACTCACCTCACAATACTAGTCACGCATAAATCTCACACAGAACGCTACACACACATCTCACACGAAACATACACAAACTCTTTAACCACACCTGAAACACACCCCTAAAACACACAACTTTCACATACGCACTGCTTACGTTACACAGCTCTCTCTCTCTCTCACCTCTTACAAACATCCCCTCACACACGCCTCACCTACAAACACACCTCACGCACACACACACATCTCACATACGTCTACTACCGACTTAACCCTGAAACACAAGTCACTCACACATTCATACCCTCTCACGCACAGCCTCGTGCACACCTTCACACAAAGAGTCACACACACACACAAAAAACTGACCCTCACACACCCACTCACTCAGCTCCTCACACACACCCTCAAACAGATCGACATGCAGACCCTCACATACACGCTCCCACACTCCCTCACGCATACCTTCACACACACCCCTCACACACAATCTCTCACACCCCCTCGTAAACATACCCTGTATGTGGAGTCCTGTAGCTCAGTGGTTAGAGCACTCGCGTTGCAAGCGAGACACCTGAGTTCAATCCCACGGAGAATGAATCCTTGGAAAAGTTTCCTTACTCCACACGACTGATAAGGATCCCTCCAAAAAAGAAGCACAATATTAAATTTGTCATTGTCTATCCACGGCTGTTTGTGTGGACTCTGTTGTGCACAATTCGCTGCCGCGTTTCGCTCAAATATATACGGTCAATTCACTTTACATTATATACTGTGAAGCGCTTTGAGACCTTGAGAAGACATGAAAAGCGCTATATCAAATGCAAGGATTTTTATTATTGCTATTATTATTACACTCACACATACAGACACCGTCACACACACAATCACACCCGTCACACCCCATCCACCATCACACAGACCCTCGTACAGAACTTGACGTGCACGCTAAACACACACTTACATAACCCCTCACACACAAATCCTCACACATTACCTCACACACCACCCACTCACACACACACCCTCACACAAATCCTCACACACAATCCCTCTTACGCATCTTCAAACACTCCCTCACACAAACCCGCACAACACGCCTCTCACTACCGCTCACACAAACCTTTACACACACCCCTTAGAACCACCTTCACACATCCTCATACACCCCTCAAACGAACACTCACACACACCACTCACACACACCCCTGAAACAAACACTCACACGCAACCCTCACACACATCCTCACACATACCCTCACAAACCCTCACATTACCACTCTCGCATTCCCACAAACATAAACAAACAATCCTCTCACATACCCCTTCCACACACCCTCACGCACAACACTTCAACCGCATTCACACACACATTCACACACACCTTCACACAACCCCTCTCAGACCGCCTCACACACTTCACAAACACCCTCACTCTTACACGCACCCTTAGACATACCTCTCACGCACACACTCAAACACACCCTCAAAGTCACCTTCACACAACCCCTCTCTAAACCCCTAAAGCATATATTTACACACAACCTTCCACGCCCCTTCACACAGTCCGTCACACAGACCGTCGCACAGATTCTCCCACACCTCTCACACACACCCCTAACAAACATCCTCACACACCCTCACATACACCCTCACAAGCACAACTCAAACACACACTCAAACCTCACACACATCCTCTCACACACCCTGATACAAACCCTCTCATACCACCTCAAACACACACTCGCACATACACCTCACGCACCTCCTCAGTCAAATGATCACTCAAACCCTCCCACACACTCCCATATAACAGCTAACAAACACACACTCACACACGTCCTCACAAAAAAGGTCACACAATCCTTCTCAAACATCCACTCATGTACTTCCCCCACACACCCTCACACACACCCTCACACAACCCTTCTCACACGCCCTCACACACTGACTCTCACAAACAACTTTAAAAACAGTCCCTCACAGACCCTCCAACAGACCCTCACACACACCATTCACACACACCTCTCGCAACGCAACAAAAACATTTCACACACACACTCACACACACTATCACACACAACCTTCACACATCCTAACGTAAACACTTACACACATCCTCACATATCCCCTCACACACCCACTCACACAGACCATCACAGAATCCCTCAAACATACCCTCACACACACTCGCACACACTCCCTCACACAAGTCCTCACTCAGAAGCTCACACATCCGCGCAGAGTCTCGAACACACACCCTCATACAACCGCTCACACAACCCCTCATACAGACTGTGACCCTCTGAGCTGGATTGTGTCCCCAGGTTTAGATGTGTTCACACATATTCTGTGCTCCCAGACGTCCCCTCACTCCACTCTGGAACTCCATCCCCCAGTGCCTTCGCCTTGCTTCCTCCCTTTCCTCCTTCAAGGCCGGTCTCAAAACCTTTCTCTTTGACCGTGCCTTCAGCTCCCCTCTCGACTCTCTTCCTCCTCCTCGCTCCCTCCCTTCCCTCCCCTCACCCTGACCATTTCCCCCCTCCTCTCTCCCGCCCTTCCCTCCCCTCAGCCTGACCATTTCACCCCTGCTCGGGTCATGACCCAACTGTGCAGCGCCTTGGGACGTCCTCCTGACGTGAAAGGCGCTCTATAAATGGAATCTTGTTGTTGTTGTTGTTGTTGTTTCTCTCTCTCAGCTCCGGCCTCTCTGACTCTGGATCCTGACACACCGAGTCCCTACCTCGTCCTGTCTGAGGACCTGACCAGCGTGAGACACGCAGATAAACGGCAGCAGCTCCCTGACTATCCGAAGAGGTTTGATCCCGTTGTCATTGTCCTGGGGTCTGAGGGCTTCACATCAGGGAGACATTACTGGGAGGTGCAGGTGGCCAACAAAACAGATTGGGATGTGGGATTGGCAGTAGAGTCTGTCAACAGGAAAGGAGCGATTAGCGTGTCACCAGAGGACGGATACTGGGCTGTGGGTCTGAGTAACGGGGAGCTATATAAAGCTTGTACATCACCTCCCACCCGCCTGCCCATGAGAGGGAGACTCGTGAAGCTGGGAGTTTATCTGGATTATGAGGGGGGAGAGGTGACATTTTATAACGCTGATAACATGTCTCAACTCTACTCTTTTAGCCAGACTTTCACTGAGAAACTTTATCCTTACTTCTATGCCGGTGGTAATGATGACGGCAAAAACTGTGATCCTCTGAGATTCTGCCGGGTGACAGATTAATGAGGAGGAAACCCTCAGCCATGACCTGTGTTTGGGTGTGATGGCCACCAGGCTGAACCTTTTATAACCTGTGTCCTTATCCAATAAACCGTGTAGTTTATATGATACCTTTCACACTGGGACCGCGGCTCAATCCTTTCTCGAAATCGACTGTGAAGCGACGGTTGTGTTTGTGTGCGAATATAGAGCTAATTTGCACAGAGAAAAGTCTAAAGTAAATCATCTGTGACACAACGACCATCAGGCTGGAGTTTTCAGCTCCTGATCTCGACAATAATAATCCCCATATTGCACACAGCTCCTCATCAATTCTGCCAGATGTCTCAAAGCCTATCCCAGGCTTTCTAAATCTGCATTATTCCCAATGATACCCATGGGATTTATCATTGACTTTCTGTTTAAATAATAAAGCGCTCTCTGTGTGCAACACTGGAAACGTTTTTAAAGCCCCCATATACGCGGTGTTCCAAGTGCAATAATATAATAAACCCCAAAGTTTGCATTAATCAAAATGATATAAATACGGTTTTGCATTAACTTTGGGTTTGGATTTTAATCCCACAGCCTGGGATTAACACGGGAAACGGGTGTAAATTCCCCCAGATCCTCGGGGTTTAAAGTGCATAAGTGCAAAATATTCCCAATTCTGCACTAATCCCAAGCATATAAATCGCTTTTTGCATTAACTGTCTCCCTCTCTCTCACACTCACTTTCTGTCTCTCTCACTCACTCTCTCTCTATCAATCAGCCGCTGGAGGCTTTGCTACAAGCAGGAGACAAATAGGGGCTGTATATCTCTCCTGTATACACACAGGCTCTCCAAGTGCCTCTCCTGTATACACACAGCCATTCCTGGTGTCTCTCCTGTATTCACATAGTCACTCCCAGTGTCTCTCTTTTACACATAGTCTCTTCCAGTGTTTCCCTTTGTATGGCCGAACCGCTCCAACTGGCTCTCCCGTATATAAACAGCCTCTCCCAGCACCATATGTGTACAGAAGCAGCTCTCCCAGTGTTTCTCTCGTACAAACAGCCTCTTCCAATATCTCCCACATACACACAACCTCTCCCGTTGCCTCTCCTGTATACAGACAGTAGAAAAATGTAAATAATTTTGATATAACATATTATATAAATATAAGAATATAAATGCAATATATAAAAACAATTGTGTTCTACTGCCAGTCTCACAAGCTTGAAGGAAAGCAAAATAATTCGGCAAAATCTTTTGTAAACCTCATCAACCGTAAGTTGTAATTAACACATTGATTCAGCCTTAGACAGTATTACCTGGAAAATCTTTCTTTTCCAATGGAAGAAATGACGGATTTGGAATCAAGCAAACTTATATTGCCAATAATTTCATTCCTACTTGCGCAATAAATTTACCCATAATTAGAATATGAATCATTATTAAAAAACTGCATTAAAAAACTAATAAAGAACTGCAGACAGTGTTCGGTATTCAAAGCGAGGCCGTCCTCCTCGTAAAGGGGAGAGGAGTTTGTTAGGGCAATTTAAAACCCTTCTAGTAATTATAATAATTATCCTTGTCTTTGACCCAGCGCCTTATCATGATTTGAGACATCTCAACGCGCTTCACAGGATAGTGTAGTGATTGAGTTTTTTCCAGTATTCACTGCAAAGTGTCCTTGTAGATCAGGTGGTTAGACACACAGACAAATACAGAGAGACACGCGCGCACACACACCGACACACACACAGACAGAGACACACGCACGCACAGACACACGCAGAAACATACACACACCCACACACGCAAACACAAAGAGATGCACAGCTCGGGACAGGCAGCGATCACAGTGTCCACCGAGTGACCATCACACAGGACGGGCTCCATTCCCACATTAGTTGCCAATCTCCAGATCAGCTCCAGGGAGACGCTGGTCACCTCCCCTCAAGGAGGAGAAGGGATTTGACTGAACAAGCGCTTTGCGGCGTCTGCAAGACGTGAACACCGCAACAACAAATGCCAGGATTATTATAACTATTATTGTTATTATTATTACGGAGAACATTGTGGGCAGTTCATCAGTTCAGCCCCACCCTCTGGTGGCAGTAAAGTGGTACTGCAACTTTTTAATTTTTTTTGAGCCCAGAGTACATTTGAGCAAATGATTATTTTCCTCAAATGCACAACAGCCACCAGGAGAGATGGAGAACCAGTGAATTGCTCTCTGTGTCTGACCGCTCTCCAGCATTAGATGGTGATAACGAGACCCAGGGACTGAGCAACAAAATCAATGTCATGGGATTCAGTGGGAAAATGTTTATTGACATAAATACATGGAAAGGTATGAAAATGGATTGCTCAATTATAAGCCAACACTGAGGAGAAGCTCCGAGTCCTGATCCTCCGTGAAGGAGGAGAAACAAATGCAGTTTTGTTTGCTGTTGTTGGAAAAGTAAGATTTTTTCTCTTGTTATATTTTGCGGCTGTAATAACGGGTGCAGCCACTGGGCGGTGGTGTTGCACTGCAAAACGCAGGGAGGATTTACAGTGCAGCACCGCCACCTGTTGGACAGGCGCCTGTTTTGTAGAACTTCAAGCCTTTCCTGTCTGCCTGGGTTAACTTCCACATGTATGCGGATGACTCCCAACTCTACCTTTCCTCCTCTACCCTCAACTTCACGACCCCCGATGTCCTGACAGCTGTCTGTCCGACATCGAGTCCTGGACGAGAGACAACTTTCTTCAGCTCAACGTGCGCAAAACTGAGGCTCTTCTGATTGGCTCACGTCAGCGCATCCGCACCTCTGGCGCTGATAGCATCAGCTTCCAAGGCTGCACTCTAAACCTCTCAAAGCCATTCAGGAACATCGGGGTTCTGTTCGACCCTGAGCTGTCCTTTCTCCCCCATATCCGCGCCACAACTGGCACCGCCTTCCATCACCTCCGGAATGTCGCCAGACTACGGCAGTACCTCACCTCACGCTGCTGAAACTCTAGTCCACGCCTTTATCACCTCAAGGCTGGACTATGGGAACTCTTTCCTCGCCGGCCTTCCCGCACCTCCCTCCACAAGCTGCAGGTCATTCAGAACTCTGCAGCTCGTGTACTGTCCCGCATCAGGCTTAACGACCACATCACTGCCACCTTCGCTCCCCTCCACTGGCTCTCCATCCCCAGAGGATCGATTTCAAGATCCTCATCCTCATCTACAAGGCGTTCACGGCCTTGCTCCCTCCTACTTCTCTGACCTACTATCCCCTACCTACCTGCCCGTACCCTCCGTTCCTCTGGCTCCGGTCTGCTCCACATCCCCCGCCCCAACCGCCCTACCATCGGTGGCCGGGCCTTCAGCCTCTCAGTCCCAAGGCTCTGGAATTCCATCCCCCAGGGCCTTCGCCTTGCTTCCTCCCTTTCCTCCTGCAATGCCCGTCTCAAGACGCTTCTTTTTGACCGCGCCTTCAGCTCCCTCTCGACTATCTGCCCCTCCTCGCTCCCTCCCTTCCCTCCCCTCGCCCTGACCGTTTCCCCACTGCTCTGTTTCTGACAAAACTTTACTGCGCCTTGGGACGTGAAAGGCGCTCTATAAACGAAGTCTTGTTGTTGTTGTTGTAAATGGCAATTAAGCCATTCCCACACACCAGGTTTATGATCTACCAGCGGATAGGAAATATATCGATTTTACATTGTTGTTTAAGTCTACATTTAATTGATATATCCCTGTCTTTCCTGATGATGATCTTTCCCTTTCTCAGCCCATTCAGCTCTAACCCCCAGTTTGGTATTGCTGGCATGGTAAGCGTTTTATCTTGAACTCTCAAGTTGAAAGTCGGTAGGTCAGTCTAAATTATTGTTGAAGGCGAAACAATTTTCTGTGAAGAATTGCAGAACATAGCTTCCACAATTTTGTAACATGCAGTAAAAAATGAATATTGATATCATATCCTTCATTTTCTGAAGACGTCTTTATGATGTTTGCTGCCAGGGCAGAGTTGTGTCGCTGTGATGTTCAACTGAATAAAGCTAGATCTCCAACCGGTTGTTCGACAGTTGAAAACGGATTCACTCTTGAATTCTGACTGAGTAACGTGGATCATGTGAAGCTCTGCTCTCAACTCGTAATCGCTTGTCCCAGAGAGTGAGGCCCGTGGATAACATATTTCATGTCAAGACTGTCATAGACTTTCACTGAGAAATGTATTTCTACTTTAGTGCTTTTTTCAATAACTGCGGAACAAGCACTGAGCCATTGATAATTTGCACGTTGAGAGTTTAATGAGAAGTAAAACCCTGAGACATTAACGGTGTTTGACTGTAATT
>NW_024705906.1:0-20140 GCF_018977255.1 Callorhinchus milii | reverse complement strand
GATCCCGTGAGCCCCCGGCACACCAGGTTCAGTCTGCCCCCGCACAACTGAACCATGACTCCCCGAGCCATATGAGCACATGGCCCATTAGTTTAAGACATACCACGGAGGTTTCGCCTCCGGGCTGTCAGGTCAGCCATCAGCCATAGGCCGATGTGACCACAACTCGTGCATCACCCAATCAATAATGGCAGGCATAACAGATGGAATATTTGCCCCACCCCGGTTTTTACCCGCGCGCTCAAAAATGGCGTCCCCCTTCGCCCAGCGCGTTCGCGCAATCTCTCGCGCGCACTCAAAATGGCGGCCCTTTCCGCAAAGCGCATCGTCGCCATACCCCGCGTGCGCGCAAAATGGCGGCCCAACGTGCGAACACGTGGCCAGTTTTCTCCATTCGTGCACCCCAGCTTCCCTATGCTGGGGTCACAAAATGCATCCCCCGTCTTATTGTAACAACCCCAACAACGATAGACGCACAGCCCCAGCTTGCTGCGCGCAGCAGTCATATCGGGGAATTTTTAACCAATATTTTACCAACCACATTAGTTACACAACCCAACTCGCAAAGCAACTCGTGGCTGCATGCAATCAACCAATACACGACGCCACTTGGCGCCCATTTACGATCCCATTAGCATTAACATCTAAGCCACCCACAACGGCGTCATCGCGCACCCTCATTTTCAAAAAGCTCAATTACCCCTATAATATACACGCAATCTCGTGTGCACAACAACCATACAACCAAATATTTGGGTCCCCCTCGAATTTGTTACCAATTTCCAACAAGTACGCACAATATAATAACAATCTCAATTCCAATAGTCAACCACTGCATCGCACCCCATAACCATACAGAACGGTATAACAGCACATGCAATCAGCATATCGCGATCACACGCGTACATTTAAGCACAATAGCAAGCAGATCTGCAGGCAACCAACACACCATTAATCCTGTCGTAACTTTGCAGCAACACAATTATTCTCTCTTGCAACAATCGCATCGCACACAGCACCTCGCAGCACAATACACCAAAAAAAAATATTTTTTTTTCAATTAAGCCCATCGCACAAGGTAGCCCACAAATAATACAGCGCAAGATACCCGACGCTCCCAAGTTAATAATTAACTTCACCATCAAGATAACAACTCCACGCAGCAGCGCACACACACAATTTGACACTCAGCAAATACAGCAGACTCTCCGTCCATTCTCAACACACGCACACACTTATATTGACACCAAGCAACAAGCAGATAGCGCGTTCATCGTTATTACACACATATACACACAGTCCGAACCGCGCTCCGCACAATCGAGTCATAAGAGAAACCCAACATAGCCCCCCCCGGCCCTCGAAAGATGAGTGAGGTGTGTGTTAAGGCCGGGTGCGTATCGTTATGACTCGCCCGGGGCTGCAGCAAGAAGAGGACGGCAGGGTGGCAACTTGAGACCCTCGCAGAACTCGTTCGGCGACTTGACGGCTCCGCTGTCACGCACCCGAGCCAGGACGGGAAGCTCCCGCCCCAGCAGCTGCAGCATCGGCGTCTTCTCCTCGCAGCACCCCCTCGAAAACCAGCAGCTCACAGCAGGCTGCTCACCCCGCGGCACCTCCAAATGGCAGCGCAAGGCTGCCTCTGCGCCGCGATGTTGAAGATGGCGGCGTCCTCCCGCCGCGGTGAAGACAAGATGGCGGCTTCCCGCCGTTTCTCCCCTGCCACGCCCAAGATGGCGTCTTCGTGCCACGTGGCAATGGCGCTGGCAGCGCAGGAAAGGCAGAGGCCTGCGGATCACCACCGGGCCTCCCCGACGTCGTCCTCGGCGTGGTGAACTCACACAGTTGCGCCAGCACGATTTTCAAGGTCCCCATCTGCATCGCCATCTGTCTCCATCGTAAGTTGGCGTCCTCCGGCACAGACAGGTCCACCGACGCGGCGACACCTTGCTCACCCGGACCCGTACTCGTTCCAGAACGGATCTCCTCTTCCATCGCAGGCAGGTCCACCGTCTGAGGAAGGTCGTCGTCGTCGGATGATGTAGCAGGAATATTCTTTTTTTCTTCTTTCTCTCAGTTGTTTTGAGATGCCGTTTCACTTCTGACTCCAGTGTAATAAAGGACTCAGACACTCTTGCTGACTCCGTGTCCTTTATTTGGGGTTCGCGTTCTCCTTCCCACACGGCACTCCTCCTGAGACTCTCTCCCTGGCAGCCCCACATCTGCCTTCGCTCCCGTAGCCTTCCACGCTCCTGCAGCTCTGCTGCAGGCTCTTGGTACAGCCCTCTGGCTGCTCCCCCAGCAGCTCCATCGCTGCTCCCTGTTCCTCCGTGCGTGGCGATCTCGCCACCTCCCAATGTCAGCCCTTCGTGGCCTCTATGGCTATCTCGCCATTTCCTACCTCAGCCCTTCGTGGCCTCTGTGGCTATCTCGCCATCTCCAACCTCAATCCTCCACTCTCTCTTCCACCCCGCTGGCTGGCGCCGTCATGAGCCCCTCAGCCACCAGGCTGAGGCACGGCGACCACCCAACGTGTTCACCACCCTTCACTCCCCGACTGACCCAGATAGCTTCCTGTCTCCCCCGCTATAACTTCTCCCCCACGTCACCCTGACTCCTCCCTCTCGGATCGTCATATCCGCCCCGCCCATTTACGCCCGCATTACACTGTTATAAACCACAGCTAAATTCAAATTGCCTCCATGACTCCCATGAGATGCGTCTAAACCAGGGGTTGGCAAACAAAGTAACAAAAGGCTGCATTTTTTCGAATATATTTCAATAGCCGCAATCCAATGTTAATACGACACGGTGGTCCTTAATAAATAACATTATGAAGCAGCAGCCCTAACAGAGTTGCATGCTGCTCCGGAGTTGCAGGTTGCCAACCCCTGGTCTAAAACTAGTCACGTGAATCGCCACCAATGAGCCCCATGTAAGCGCGGTGAGGAACCTTCTCCTGCTGTGTCTTGAGCCGGCCCTGCATGATCTCCATGATCAGTCCATGGATGCGTTTCACCTCGGCCTCGATCTTACCCGTCTGACTAGACACTTTCTCATACTCTGCAACACAAGCATCAATAAAAAAGGAACAATGTTGCAAAAAGAGAAATTTAGAACAATTCATATCGTTTGCAATTCTTATTCTGTCCATAACTATAACAGGGCCTATGAGCGAATAATCTGGCATGCACCCGATCTCATAAAAACTTGGCAGCTAAGGACGGTTGAGCCTGAAAGGCGATTGGATGGGCGACCATCATGTACGTTCGGTTATCATAGGTGGCTACAGCAAAATCTATTATTGTACCTTCTGTGTTCAAAGAATACAATTTACGTCGACATTATGAAACTCAACATAAAAATAAATATGATTGTTTGGTCGGAGAAGTGAGAAAAAATAAAAATATTAAAAGTGAAAAATACATTAACAACTCAGCAAAATACTTTTGTGAAGCAGAAGCAGCTAAATATTTCATCACTGCGAGCAAGTTTTCAAGTTGCCAAGCTAATAGCGTGCACTGGCAGACCATTCGTGGAGGGAGAATTTGTTAAAGAATGCCTTCTTTCTGTTGCCAAAGAGATGTGTCCAGAGAAGGCCGATTTATTTAGTACAGTGAGTCTTTCAAGACCTACAATTACACGGAGGATTGAAGAAATGGGAGACAATTTGCATCAGCATTTGCAAAACTCCACAAAAAAAAACTTTCCTATTTTTCCTTGGCACTCGACGAAAGCAATGATGTTCGTGATTCTGCACAACTTCTATTTTTTATTCGTGGGACGAATGACTATTTCAAAGTCACAGAAGAGCTTGCTGCACTGCAAAGCATCAAAGGAACAACTACAGGAGAGGATATCTATGAAAAGGTTTGCCAAACTGTGAATGGTTTGGAGCTGAACTGGGCTAAACTAGCCAGTGTGACAACTGATGGTGCTCCTAGCATGGTGGGGTCTAAGAAAGGAGTAATTGCTCGCATTAACCAAGAGATGGACAAACATAACCATTCTCATCCAATAGCCATACACTGCCTCATCCACCAACAAGCGCTGTGTAGTAAATCACTGAAGTGGGACTCTGTTATAAAATTTGTGGTATCTTGTGTTAACTTCATTAGAGCTCATGCACTAAACCACAGACAATTTCAGGCATTTCTGTCTGAGCTAAATGTTGACTATGAAGATGTTCTGTACCACACAAAAGTCCGTTGGCTGAGTCGAGGGAGAGTTTTGAAACGTTTCTATGACTTACTTCCACAGATTACAGCTTTTCTGCTTTCAAAAAACAAAGAAGTACCAGAGCTCAATGATGCAGAATGGAAATGGCACCTTGCCTTTCTGACAGATGTAACAGAGCTACTCAACAGTTTCAATGTGCAACTTCAAGGAAAGGGGAAGCTCATCTGTGATATGCAATCACATGTCAAAGCATTTGAAGTAAAATAAGGCCTCCTCATCAAACAAGTGAAGGAGGAAAACTTCTGCCATCTCCCCACAACTCAAAATCTGTTAGCGGAAAAACCATTGGTTGCATTCCCAAACAAAACATGTGTGGATTCACTGGAAAAATTGCAAAAGGAGTTCCAATTTAGATTTAAAGAGCTTCATCTCCATGAACAGGACATACAGCTTTTCCGTAACCAATTTTCTATTGACATTGAAAATGTGGATACAATTTACCAAATGGAACTGGCTGAACTGCAGAATTGTGACTCTCTGAAAGACGCATTCAAGTCAAGCAGCCTTCATAATTTCTATGCATCTCTCCCCTCTGAGACATATCCTCATCTCAGGAACCATGCACTCAAAATGGCAACCATCTTTGGCAGCACTTATGTCTGTGAACAGACTTCTTCCAGAATGAAACATTTGAAATCTTCAACCAGATCTAGACTAACGGATGCACACTTGCATCACTTGTTACGACTAGCAGTGACAAATATGGAACCGGACATTGACCATCTCATTAGCCAAAAGCAGGCCCATAGTTCCCATTGAAATAATGGCAAGTTTGTTGATTTAACTTTACTTGTTCTTCATTTAAATATTGTATTTGTTCCCGTTTTGTTTCTTCACTTCAAAATAAGATATATGCAGTGTGCATAGGAATTTGTTCAGTTTTTTTAACTATAGTCCGGCCCTCCAACGATCTGAGGGACAGTGAACTGGCCCCCTGTTTAAAAAGTTTGAGGACCCCTGGGTTAGATCATGAGACCTCTTTAGCTATACTCTTCTTCCATCTAACCAAAGATGTTTATTCTAAGGGGTGGTTGTCCAGATTACGCCCACGAACTGATCTGAACAATGTGCTGACATGTTATTTAGCCTTGATCTACAAGTCAGTAGATTTGTTTTACCAATGTTCAGGATACATGATACTGGGAGAGGCATACGGCAAGTTCAGGTATGGCACAATAGAGACGCAGCTAATTTTTTTATTTTTGGATACAACTGTTTGAAACAAGAAATATCTGCGGGAGTGGGCCCAGGGCACTTGCAACTGCCAGCGGTGCGGGGGCCAGACAGACATGGGTACTCTGGGACACTCGAAAATTTCTGAATTCAAAACTCCACAGCCAACCAACGTGAGCAAAACTGGCTGCGATGTCGACCCCCGATGATCCACTCCATTATTGTTGTGGTTCTCAGGCCATATACATTTTAGTATTCATCTGAATCATAAGGTCAGCGAGAACAGCCACCCCTGCATTATGCAACGGGGACTTTTGGGTTGGTGGTTACCTTCACGCCAGCCGAGAGCTTTTGCAGGTTGTACTTTATGTCCCGCAGGCCGGTTTGCAGCGTTTGCACCCGCTCCTCCAGCTGGCTCCTCTGCTGCTGGTACTGCTCCATTTTGGCCCTCTCCTCCTGCAGCTTGTGCTCCATGCGCTCCACCTGCCCGAATGTGCCATTCACGGCCACCCTGCGTCACTCACTCCGCCAAACCCCGCGGGGGGGAACTTCTCGCGTAAAATTGTGGCATGCGACTGTTCATCAGAGGTGGGACAAAGTCATTGTTATGCAAGTCCAAGTCGAGTCTGAAGTCATCAAATTCATGACTCGAGTCTGACTCGAGTCCAAGTCACATGACTCGAGTCCACACCTCTGCTGTTCATCATTATCAACCATCATCAATCCACTGCTGAATGGCCTCCACGCCACCCCCAAGCAGTCGCCAGCTCTGACAGTCCTACAATTTAGAAAACAATCGAGCCCCTGCACACGAGATAGTGCTATTCTACAAATTGTAGGTACCCTTTGATGAACCCATCTGGTTTTTCAATCCGGTAGGTTCCTCACAGCAACACAACTTATTTATGGGCTCGTTCGTAATGGATCATCTTCAAGTTGATATTGTTTAACGAGGAGAGATCTCAAGTATCGTCTCATATGCAACAGTGACTTGTTTGCATTAATGTAGAACTATCGCACCGTACGCAGCCGTGCTCATCGGAGGTGCAACTTGAGAGTTACAGTGGCCTCCCCCCACCCCCATAACAGAGGGGTGGACGGACATAAAGAAGAAAAGCTTTCAACCTTAGTAGGAAAGCTTTAAAAAAACACGTAATTATTTAATATAATTGATTAATCCTTTTAGCACTAATTATTAAAATAAAAATGCTCGCAATGCAGACTCACCTCCTCTTGTGGTACTTCATTGACAACAGAAGAGCCCATCCTGCCCTTCATCACCCTGGTGCCACCACCAGACATCGTCCCTGAGCAAAGCAGAGATTATGCTTAACGATGGCATAAAATGGTAGAGCACAATTATTTGGCAACGCACACATATTAATGTACTATTTCCGTTTGAAGTGTAACCGTTGCTTCTTACAGCACATGGATATATATCTTCCTTGGTGTACGTCTCACTCAAATTGAAATCCAGCAGCAATTAGCAGATCGTCGGCATATGTAATGTGGTAACTTGGCGGGAGACGACTTAACGGGTAGCACACTTTTATTAACACCAAACTTATTTACACGTATGGCCAACTGTGACCTAAGCTGCGCGGTTCCCCCAGCTACACACCCACGGGCTCTTCCGCCCCGTAGCTTCTCGGGAACCCACCCCGGCTGGGGTATGAGTCTCGACCGCTGGATCCCACAGCCTCGCCCCACATGGACGTCAGACCGCGGGTCCCACAGTCTCGCCTCTGAGCCGCACAGGGCCCCGGCCCTTACAAGGACAGCGGGACTAGGGGTCTCAGGGCCTATCTCTCCAACTCCGTCTTCGATCTTCACTGGTTAACAACTTCCCGAGTGCTCCCGCGCGTCCCCCTTTTATAGTCCTCCGCTCCAGGGGAGGCGGAGCCCATGCGGACGTCGCTGAGAGCACCCACCCCAGTTGACCAATCACCACGCGCTGCCCCACGATCCTTTTTCCCATCTTGTGTCAGCGCACACAACCACGCACCACGCGCTGCCCCGTGATCCATCACTGTCAGCGCACGTCACCACTATACCCCGCGATGTGGCCACACCCGGCGCGCTCACACACGCGCCCCCCTTGTCAGCGCGTACCGCCACTACATCACCCCCTACCACATAGCTCACAGCCGGCTCGGCTGCTAAAAAATGTTTCCTCCCCGTGTGTGCCCTGTAACACCAACAATAACCACAACAACACAACAACATAACACAACACAACACAACCCAACAAGAACTCCGCAAGCCCGTACGAATCAAAACACACCACCGTAACAACAAGAACAATATGTACAAACCGGCGAACGACAACAATAAACTATGTACAAAAATGACCCGTGCAGCGTCCCTTCAGTTCCGACCGCCCCTTGAACGGGAAATTAGACCGGGCCGAAGGGGAACGCCGCGAAGAGATGCAACCCCGGGCCCCCCCTTTTTTCTTTTATTTATTTTTTTCAAGAAAAGTGTCGCGTCTTAGCACGAGTCTGCCTGGCCGGTCCGTCGTACGGCACCAGACGCGGTTGACCGTCAGGTGGCGCCGGCAGTCCAGAAAGGCACGGGGCAGGCATCGGAGATCCGCGCTTGCCTCGGGGTTCCGGTTCCCGACGGTCAGCAGCCGTCAGGTCCGAGACACCTGGGGGTGGATCAGGCAGAGACACGTGAGGATCAGACTGCGACACATCCCTCCCCGAGTCGACGGCCACATCGCACGCTCGGTCGTCACGGCACAAAGGGAGGCCATGTGGTGCCGCGAAAGGTTTCAGACGGGAGGGGTATACGTACCAACGGCGTTTTCCCCATTTAATCTGAACACACTGGGGTCGCGCAATACGCACGACTTCCACAGGTCCCCTCCATGGTCTCAACAATTTAGGGGACGTAGCCAACGGTGCATGTGGGCAGTGCAGCCAGGCCTTATCGCCTGGTTTCCAATCGTGTGTATACACCTTTTGTGCATGCAATCTTTCGTTAGCAATCTGGCGAGATCTCGAATTCAAACTCGCAGCCTCCCGCGCTTCAGCCAGTTTAGCGATATTAAATTTGATGTGGTCGCCCAATTTAGACTTCGCACGTGGCTGGGAAATCCCCAGTTGGGCATCCATGGGCGGATCGGCCTCTCGCCCATACATGAGAAAAAATGGGGAAAAACCCGTTGCCGCATGGGGTGCCATTCGATAGGCCGCGAGGACCCCCGGTACCTGTAAGTCCCAGTCAACCTGATCGTCACAGACCTGTTGGCACAACATAGAAGTAATCGTCCTGTGGAGACGTTCAACCATTCCATCAGTCTGTGGGTGGTACGGGGAGGTACGCACTTTTTCGTACCCAACAGGTCGCACACCTCGCGCAACAAAACGCTCGAAAATTGTTTTCCCTGGTCAGTCAACAAGCGTTCGGGGGCACCTTTGTCCAAAACATAGCCCTGGACAAAGGCGTCTGCCACTGCCGCAGCCGACCGGTTGGCGAGCGGCCATGCCATGGGCCATCGGGTGAAGTATTCTACGCCAACTAGCAGGTACTTGTTACCCCTAGGTGTAACGGGAAAGGGCCCCAAGATGTCGAGCGCGACCAGTTCATTCGTGCGCGAAACCTGGATGGACTGTAGCGGTGGATAAGCCGCTACCGGCGGCGGTTTTCTTTGAGCGCATCCCACACACCCCTTGAGGATGTTCGCCACGTCGCTCCCCATACCCGGCCAATAATAGTCCCGCTGGAGTAGGGCGAGCGTTTTATGAAATCCCAAATGCAGGAGTCGTTCGTGAGCAGCCAGAACGACCCTACCCCGCATAGCAGATGGCACAACGAGCGCATGACGCCGGCACATATTGTCCCGCTTCATCAGGAGGCCTTGTCTGACCACCCAGGAGCCGACCCCCGTCTCCCCCACCCTGGGACCCTCTGCCTTCCGACGCAACGTGAGTAGGGAGCTATCAGCCATTTAGAGACGGCACCACTCAATAAGAGGCAACGCGAGTAACGAGTCCCCGCACGCGGGAGCGGCAGGTACGTCGACCCGTGGAGCGTCAGTGGCGGTGAGCAGAACTTCCGCGGGGACGGCGACAGGGGGTTTACACCGCGCCGATCCCAGAAGACATGCGCATTCCGAGCGAGGCGACAACCGCGACAAGGCATCCGCATTCGAGTGCCGCAAACCCTTACGGTAAATGGTCGTGAATTGGTAGTCTTGGAGGACCTCCAACCATCGGGATAACTGACCGGAGGGTTGCGCAACCCGCATTGCGTACTGGAGCGCCGCGTGGTCCGTACGAACAGTAAAATGACGGCCGTAGAGATACGGCCTGAATTGCTGGATAAAAAAAAACGATCGCTAGCAATTCACGACGTGTCACACAGTAGCGCTGTTCCGCAGGTGACAAAACTCTGCTACCGTAGGCGACCACCCGTTCGACACCCCCGACCACCTGCGAGAGCACTCCCCTGATATCCGTGTTACTGGCATCCGTGTCAAGCAGGAACGGTTGCGTGAAATCGGGGTAACAGAAGGGAGGAGCCCGCACTAAGGCGTCCCGAAGGGAGCAGAACGCAGCCTCCTCCTCCGGCCCCCAGTGAAACCTTACCCCTTTAGCCATCAAAGCATGTAGGGGCCTGGCTATGGTGGCAAATTTTCGACAAAACGGCGGTAGTAGGAGGCAAACCCTATGAAGCTGCGGACCTCAGTGACTGAGGTTGGCGTTGGCCACGAGCTGACGCAGTGCGTCTTAGCAGGATCTGTAGAGATTCCTGAACGGCCAACGATATGTCCCAAGTACCTCACCGACTCCCGAAGCAGGTGACATTTAGCTGGTTTAAATTTTAATTTTGCGGAACGCATCCTGAGGAACACCCCCCTCAATCGTTGGAGGTGCTCCTCGAAAGTCCGGCTGAAAACGATGATGTCATCGAGGTAAATCAAGCAGGTGTCCCATTGGAGTCCTGACAAAACCAATTCCATGAGCCTCTGGAACGTGACGGGAGCGGAATGTAGCCCCATGGGCAATCGATTAAATTGAAATAGGCCTCCTGGTGTCCGGAAAGCGGTCTTTGGTTTTGATTCCTCATCGAGGGGCAATTGCCAAAATCCCGAAAGTAGGTCAAGCGTCGAAAAAAACCGTGCCCCCGCCAAGGCATCTAGCGACTCATCCATCCTGGGGAGTGGATACGCGTCGGCCATCGAGATTTTATTTAGGCGGCGGAAGTCCACACAAAACCCCAAGGACCCGTCCTGTTTCTTAACAAGGACGATGGGAGCACCCCATGGACTGGAAGAGGGCGAAATGATGTCAGCAGCCAGCATGTCATTAACAGCCGACTGCACATGCTCCTTCTCGGCTGTGCTCAGCCGGAAGGGATTCTGCCGAATTGGGGCCGCATCACCCATCGCTATGTGGTGGCGCAACAGGTCCATGCAGCCAATATCGTACTTGTGTCTGCTAAACACATCAGCGAATTCGAATAGCAGGCCCCTCAAAGCTCCCAGCTGCACACTAGACAGGTTACTAGACTCAGCACACAACGAGTCCAACCATTCTGTATCCTCCTCTGATGGAGGGTGCAGATCGAGGTTAGAATCCACATGCGCAACGAGCTGCTCATCCACGGGTAGCGGCGCCGCGTGAGCAAGCACAGTGCCCTGTGTAATAACAGCTGGTCGCGATCCCGTGTTCAGAACCATAACGAATGGATCCCTGTCCGCCCACACCATGGTCTGAGCTACCGCTAAATGAGGCCCCCAACAGCTCTGTTTGATGGCCCCAACAGAACACCCTGTTCCGCCGCATCCACTCCGAAGGGTTTTCGCAACCGAAGGGGTACCAGCATCTGCGATCCCGGGGGCACTCGCACAGTCTGAGTTGCCAGCGCCTGGACCGTTGCACAAACCGTGCGTATTTTGGTAGGACTTGCCAAAAATGCAATACGCCGACCCGATGGAAGCTCAATACAGGCCTGATCGACGAGAATTTTAATGGGCATTTTAGCCAGAAAGTCCGTACCCAGTAAACAAGGAACTGCCAGGGACGATGAAACCAAAATAGGACCCGCCAATTTAATATCACCAATACAAATTGTCGCCCGAATCTGTCCGACAATTCACAAAAAGCCCCCATTCGCCGCATAACATGGTACGTCCACCGGGAGTAGGGGTCGACATTGTACGGGGAGGATGTTATAAATAAGGTCCGAAATGATAGTGGCCGACGCACACGTGTCCACCAGCACCCGGACCTCAACCCCGTCAATAAATCCCGTTACTACGGACGACCCGGCCGACGCAGCCACTATCCTGTGGGCCAACTCAGACCATTTGACTGCTCCCAGGCCGTGTGCGAACCCCCCTCGCCGAACCGAATCCCCGGCCCCAATGCGCGGTCCCTCCACCGCGAAGCGGCGACCCGAGTGTGCCGTGTATGTGGACCGAGCGTGTGTGGTGCCGCGACTTGCCGGGGGTAGCTGGGACGACTTTGGCCCTTGGTCGTCGTCCGGACGTGGTCCCGTGGCGCGCTGACGTGGAGCCCGGCACCCGGACGCAACGTGACCCCGAAGGCCGCAGTTGTAACACATGACGAGAGACGTCGCAGGTTCCGGTTGCTCCAGCTTGCGGGACAATCGCATGGGCGAACGACCTCCCGATCTCCACTCCCCCGGTCTCGCCACGGTGAAGGCCTCCTCCCGAGCCAGAACAGTCTGAGGCTCGGCGACCATCGAGGCAGGTGTCGCGATCCCCGCCGATGCACAGACGACCGTCCGCTTGCACTTGAGGACCTCGTGTGCATGGATACTTGTAGCAACCCCCAAGGAGCAGATGTCCATTTCGTCAGCCGTATTGATGGGGACCCCCAGGTCGTGGGCCAACGCCAGCAGCTGCTCTGTCACCATGGCGTCCTTCCCTTCCTCGTCCATGCGGGGAAAGGCGGCATCTGCCAGGGCGAGCAGCGACGTGCGGTAGGCGAGCGTAGTTTCCCCGTCCACTTTACGCCGTTCGTAAAACTGGTGGCGACAGGTCGAGGGCGGTCCAAACACCTTGGCCATGAGGTGTAACGCGGCCTGGAGCGTGGAGCGGGACGATCTTGGGGCGGATGTGAAGGCCGCGAGTGCGTCGTCGTCCAGCGTCGCCGGCAGCGCACGTAAGGCCGTGGCGTCGGACCACCCCGACATTTCTTGATGTGCAAGAAACCTTCGCTGGAAGGCCCCCCAGTCACCCCCCTCAGCCTTGAACGCCGTCAGCACGGGAAGTCTTTGTTGGAAGACTTGGTCGTCCTCCTCCGATGGATGATTTTCCCGCGCGCCGCTGTGGTTGAAGAGAATGGCGGCTCCCTCGGCTGGTGCATGGTGGAGACTTTTGGTGTGCGCTGATGACGCGGGCTGTGTAGAGTGGAGGTCCCCGACCACGTGGTGTCCACGCTTCCCGCCAATCGATGGTGGATCATCAAAGTTGGCGCCAATTTCAAAATTTGAGGCGCGGAGCGCATTCTGGCGGGATCCTTCCGGCCCCGCTCCCTCCTCCAGCCTCGTCATCGTCCTCCCGCCTCCAGAAGCGGTGATTTCCGCCAAAATGGAAGCGGCGGTGAGCAGCAACTCCGCCAGGCGGGAGTGTGCATCTTGGAGGCCGGTGTCGGACCCGAGCGGAACGTCGGGTATCGCCGCGAGGTGCTGTGGCGTCGGCATCTCCTCGTCCTCCCCTCCTGCGGCTTGTAGTTCCGGTACGTCGTAGTCGTCTTCCCGATCTCGCTCGTGGGTACGGGTAGTCTTCCTAGTATCCATCCTTTTGAAGACAGGTTTACTTCTGACGCCAGTTGTAATGTGGTAACTTGGCGGGAGACGACTTAACGGGTAGCACACTTTTATTAACACCAAACTTATTTACACGTATGGCCAACTGTGACCTAAGCTGCGCGGTTCCCCCGGCTACACACCCACGGGCTCTTCCGCCCCGTAGCTTCTCGGGAACCCACCCCGGCTGGGGTATGAGTCTCGACCCCTGGGTCCCACAGCCTCGCCCCACATGGACGTCAGACCGCGGGTCCCACAGTCTCGCCTCTGAGCCGCACAGGGCCCCGGCCCTTACAAGGATAGCGGGACTAGGGCTCTCAGGGCCTATCTCTCCAACTCCGTCTTCGATCTTCACTGGTTAACAACTTCCCGAGTGCTCCCGCGCGTCCCCCTTTTATAGTCCTCTGCTCCCAGGGAGGCGGAGCCCATGCGGACGTCGCTGAGAGCACCCACCCCAGTTGACCAATCACCACGCGCTGCCCCACGATCCTTTTTCCCATCTTGTGTCAGCGCACACAACCACGCACCACGCGCTTCCCCGTGATCCATCACTGTCAGTGCGCGTCACCACTATACCCCGCGATGTGGCCACACCCGGCGCGCTCACACACGCGCCCCCCTTGTCAGCGCGTACCGCCACTACACATACATAACGTGGTTGAGCAATAGGGAGCCATCCCTTGACCGCACCTGGACATCGATCAGCCTCCCATTGTATCTGTACGAGATGGTAATTCTTCCGGTACAGCCATTGAAGGCTTCACGAACTACGTGGTCAAAATATATGTAAAATAATGGGGGAACCAGAGGACATCCCTATTGCACCCCAAGGTGTACAGGTGTGATGCCACGAAGCCGTTCGGCAGGCGCCCAATCCCCACCACCAAGCAATGGAGCCAACCCCGCGTCCCCCTCACCTCACCTCACATGAACACACCCGCACGCATTTTCCCCCACCCATAGAGCTGGAAGGGGAGATCACCTGATCGGCCGGTTTTTATCCGAGAAACCCTTATCGGGATTAACTCTCACGGTTTCCGGCGATCAGGGAATTGGACAACCTCCCCCATGCTACGTTGCGCCGCGGCGCTGCGACCAGCCTTAATATGGTATGGTCGCGGCGTGGGGCATTCGGCCACTGTGGTTGAGGCGCATTTCCCCCCACACACACCCCCACGGGTCGACGAGACAGGCGGAGGAGGGACGGGGCGGCATAGTTTAGGGTGCGCAGGAGCACGGCGCCATGAATGAGAGGGAGATTAATACAGGAGCGTGTTTGGAATCGGCGCCGCAGAACATCCAATTAGCATAACAAAAGCGCCGTGGAGGCGCCGCGGAGCCGCCGTGCTCGTGCAAGGGGGCGCGAGCCATTGTTTAGAGTTTACGCCGCGCGAGCAGGACATTGATTAGCATATGCGCCGCTCATGATCGGAGAGCATTCGGGAGTACGGGACAGAGGATAAAAGGGATCGCAGCAAGGTAGAGAGAGGTCACTTCTCTTCAAGAGGCACGGTTCAAGTCGGCTCCCAGCTCTGCCTTCCGGACGTCCGCGTGATGTGCCCCGACGGCATAGAGGAAAAGCCACAGGACGCCGAATACTTCGACCCGTGAGTAGCAAGGTTACAGGGTATCGTAAGCCGATAAATAGGGAATAGGTCCAGGGGAAGTAGGATAGGCCAGCCTCGTCGACTCATACTGACTTAGCATCAATTTGCGAGTAGCAGATAATAAATCGTTAATAGCGAAGCGTGGCCTCGCGTGATCTTGTCGAGCAGTGTGAGCGTGTGGGTGCGCGGGTGTACACCGTGGTTCGCCACGTGAGTGAGCGCTGCGCGGAGCTGAGCGTGTGGGTGCGCGGGTGTACACAGTGGTTCGCCAGGTGAGTGAGTGCCGCGGGGAGCTGTGTACGTGAGGGCAGCGTCATTTGCCCTCCGACCCCTGACCCCCATCTAATAGCGCGTGATCCGTGGAGAGACAATGCAGCGTTTGCAGGTGAACGAGAGCGGGCGGCGAGCTATGCCTCTCACACGAGCTCGCGGAGGGATGGACCAGGGAGGGGAGCCGTCGGGCCATGAGCCCAGCGATGGCAGCAGCTACTCGCAGAGCAGCGAGGGGTCGGCGCACGGCGGAGCTCCTGCCATACGCCCGGAGCACGGAGGGACTTCGGGGGCCAGCGACCCCGACAAATTGGTGTCAGAAACGGGACGATCCCCCGCACCCCCAAGGGAAAGAGGCCCCACAACCCAGATTAAAATCAAATGCACATTTACGGGCAAAGGAATTCCATCATGGAAATCGTTTGCCCGCAGCATCAGGGGGGCGAAAAAGGTTAATGGGTGGTCAGATGAGGAGGCGTTGCAGCAGTTAGAACTACATTTAGATGGGCGGGCAGCTGACTTTGTGGAAGCTTTGCCCGCAAGCGCTCAAACTCATTGGGAGAACTAATGTGCCAACTCGAAGAGCGCATCGGCAAGTATGATGAGGAGGAGGCGCAGGCGGCATTAGAGGCACGCCGCCGCCAACTAGGCGAGGATTTACGAGATTACGCCGAGGACGTACGCATGTTGACCCAGCTCGCGTACCCGGAGTACGAGACAAAAATAATTGAGGGCCTCGCCGCCGGGAAGGTCCAGCGATATTTGGCACACACCCCGTGGTGGCAGCCAAATGTCGACGGTGCACGCCTCTCCTTTGACACCCTCGTCAAGCGCGCGCGCAAATGCGAGACACTCTCGGGTGAGCGCGCGCAGCCTCGAGGGAGGGGACGAGAGTGCGCCGTAGCGAGCCTACTCTCCGACGAGGAGGAAGAGCCTGCCATCGCAGTAAGGGGACGGGCAAGGGAGCCCCAGAGACCCAGCGAGACCACCCCGGGGTGGGTAGCTGAGTTACAGGCCGGCGTGGAAGATATGATAACCCAAGCACGCGAAGAAGCACATAAAAATATGAAGGCCCTCCAGTCTGAGATGGGGGAACTACGCTCGACAGTAGGGGGGCTAGCCGGGAGGGTGTCCCAATTAAAGTCCGTGGTGGGGCAACTGCGTACTGGGGGAGGGAGAGGGAGCGGACAGGGGACCCGCTACGGAACCGCCCCCCCTCCCCGGGCATGTTATATGTGCGACCGCCGAGGGCATCTAGTGAGAGACTGTCCTGAAATCACCCGAGCTCGGCAGACGCGGGGGTTAAACTCCAACGCCTCCTAGTGAGCGGACCAACTAGGGGTGCAATCGACGCGGTCCCGATACAAATAGACAATAATGAGAATAATGGCGAGCGAGTGATCTCCACACAGGTTCCAGCAACAACACCAACGGAAACGGTGACTCCTGGCGACTGGCTACGGGAGCTGGTGGCGGGGATCACGGGGGCCATGTCGCTGGTGGAAGGGGAGTGAACGGAATGCGTACCCGAATCCTGCTGGACACGGGGGCGGTGGCCTCGCTCGTGAGCGCAGCGCACTGCAGCGCAATCGGGGTCGATGTGCATCACCTGCAGGCACAGGACCGTGCGCTGCACACGGCGAGCGGAGCCGGAATGGGGCTGCTGGGATGGGGCTGCCACCCTAGAGGTCCGCATAGGCAGCCAGGTGTGCACCCAGGAGTTCTACGTGTCGAGTGCGTTGTGTCACGAGTGTATTGCAGGTACCGACCTCTTAGAAAAGCTGGGACTCAACGTGCAACCCTGCCAGCGATGCGCCACCATGGAGAGCAACGGCGAGCGGATTCCATTCCTGGGACGAGAACCAACGCGCCCCCGCTTCGCACCTGTGGTCGCTATCCTGGCGACGGCAGTCACCATCGGGCTGCTCACCGAGATGCTGGTGCCGGTGGTAACATCCCCCACCGACCCCGCGCTCCATCAGGGGAGGTAATGCTAACTCCTCACCCGGAGTTGGCAAAACGGAATGGGGTCGTGGGATCCGCCACGTTGGTAAACGCAGATGGGGACCGATTGTTTATGCGGATGTTTAACCCGCACAATACCCCAGCGATACTGCGACGGTGCACCCCGATCGCCACTGTACACCCCCTGCACGCACGCCACTCTGACGAATCGGTGTTCGCACTCTGGGCTGAGGACCCCGGTCGTTCGGAGGGTGACCAGGACCTGGCCTGGCGAGTCGGCCCTACTCCCCGAGCCGAGGTCGTCCCCTGCTCGACGCGTTACATGTGCCATGGGCGGATTTACCTAAGGGAGAGGCCGATCGGCTGCGCGAGTTACTGCGGGAGTATGCCGACGTGTTCAGTGAACACGACTCGGACGTGGGTCGGACCGACCTTGTTAAGCACCAAATTGACACCGGTGCAGCCCGACCCATCAAACTCCCTGCGTACTGAGTGGGTGCACCCGAACGCACCCAGATCAAAGAGGCAGTCGGGGACATGCTCTGCGATAACATAATTCAGCCCTCGGCGAGCCCCTGGTCAGCCCCGGTGGTACTAGTAACGAAAAAGGATGGATCAACCCGGTTCTGCGTTGATTACCGTAAACTGAACGCAGTCACGCTCAGCGATGCATTCCCCATACCCCGCATCGACGACACTTTTGACAGCCTCACCAGAGCGCGATATTTTTCCACCCTAGATCTCGCATCCGGGTACTGGTAGGTGGAGATGGTGGAGGAGGATCGGCCGAAAACCGCATTCACCACCCCGACGGGAATATTCGAGTTTCGAGTACTCCCGTTCGGACTCACCAACGCGCTCGCGACGTTCCAGCGGCTGATGGAGTTGGTGATGCGGGGTTTGCAATGGGAACAGTGCCTGATTTACTTGGATGACGTGATCGTGTTCAGTAGATCTTTGTCTGAGCACTGGTCCAGGCTTCGAGAGGTGTTCCAGCGACTGCGAGCGGCTCATCTCAAGCTCAAGCCACGTAAGTGTTACATCGCACAACGCGAGGTGGGGTACCTCGGGCATCGCGTCAGCGAGGCAGGCGTGCGCACCAATCCGGAGAAGGTACGCGCCGTAGTGGAGTGGCCACGGCCAAGGAATCTGATGGAGATCAGATCATTTTTGGGGCTCGCCACCTATTATCGTCGATTTGTAAAGGGATTCAGCGAGATTGCACGCCCTCTCACCCAACTCACCTCCCCTAAGCACCCCTATCAGTAGACGGGGGCCTGCCAGACGGCCTTCACCACTCTCAAAGATCACCTCACCCACGCCCCCACCCTCGCTTTCCCCGATTTTACCACCGATTTTATTTTGGACACCGACGCCTGCAGCAGCGGGCTGAGCGCGGTGTTGTCACAGGTACAGGATGGGACGGAACGAGTCATCGCATACGCCAGCCGGACCTTGAGTGGGGCCAAGCTGAACTATTGCGTGACCCGCCAAGAGTTGTACGCCGTTATTTTCGCATGCAAACAGTTCCGGCCGTATTTGTACGGCAGGAGATGTCGCGTACGCACTGACCATTATGCTCTGCAGTTCCTTCTTACATTCAAGGAGCCGCGGGGCAGATGGCCCGTTGGTTGGCGCAGTTGCAGGAGTACAACCTGCAAATCGAGTATCGGGCTGGCCGGACGCATGCAAACGCAGACGCCTTGTCGAGGCGACCCACGGTGTACGCCGAGACAAGGGCGAAGGAGGCCTGCCCGTGTTTCACGGGGGACGCTGCCGGCAGGCAACGGACCCCCGAGAGGCCGCGGCCACTGACCCCCCCCAGCGAGAGAGAGTGCAGTGTGCGCCACAGAGACCCTCACAGGTGGCACCGAGGATCCCGTCGACCGCCCGGCAAGCGCGGGACCCGCGGCTCGGGACCCAATCGGACGGATCCAGGAGGACGTCGGCTGCGCCTTCCCGGGCCTAAACGACGAGCAGCTGAGACAGACCCAGCAGCGAGATCCGGATCTGGCGGCAGTGGAGGCGGCACTGCGGGAGGAAAAGAGCGCCCTACCAGGACCCTGGAGCGGTTTGTATGCCCGGTTGTGTGTGCAGAACGGAGTGGTACTGGAGTTAACCGAGGCTGGCCAGCCGGGGTACATCTGTGTTCCTGCCCAGGTGCGACCCCAGCTGCTACGGCTGGTGCATGACCACCCACTCGGGGGCCACGATGGGGAACGACGCACGCGAGAGACCCTGCGTCGCCAGTATCTCTGGCCCAAATTGGCACAAGACGTGGCGGCCTGGGTACAGGGCTGCCGCGCTTGTCAGTAGTGCGGGCCAAAACCGGCACGATACCAGGTACCCTAAGGCCGTTCCGCGTCAGCCGCACAAATCAGCTGGTCGGGATCGATCTACAGGGGCCATTCCCGCGATCCCATCGAGGCAACCGGTATATCTTAGTCGCAGTAAAGTATTTCACCCGCTACCCCGTAGCAGTGGCCATCCCTGATAAAACGGCCTTGGTGGTGGCCCGGGCATTCGTGGAACATTACGTACTTAAGCACGGGATCCCAGAACGAGTCCTCACCGACCAGGGTAGCGAGTTCGAGGCCGAGCTGTTCCAGGCACTGTGCCGAGAATTCGGAATCCAGAAGGACCGAACCACAGCGTACCACCCCCAGGCGAACGGTATGGTAGACGCATGAATCAGACCCTAGCGGGGAAACTCAAACGTATGGCGGCCGCAAATCAACGGGATTGGGACGAACACCTCCCCTACGCCCTTTTCGCCTACGCCACCACCGTACACACGTCGACGGGACAAACCCCGTTTTTAATGATGTTCGGCCGTGAGTCTCGTTTACCCGCAGATCTGCTATTCGGCGTCCCTTCCCCCCAGCCGGAGGAGGGAAGCCGCCCCGTGGAACACCTGTTGGAGACCCTGCGAGAAGCCCGAGGCCGAGCATACCCGCAAGGGGAAGCCGCGCATCGGCGGCAACAGGGCACCCGACCCCGCATGGAACCCCCCTTATTCCTGACAGGCGCTAAGGTGTGGCTACACACCCCTCGCGTCGGGGCCGGGCAGGTGGGGAAACTGACGACCTACTGGCGGGGAC
>NW_024705905.1:0-20148 GCF_018977255.1 Callorhinchus milii | reverse complement strand
CCCCAACCCCACTCTTACCCCAACTACCCCACTACCCCACCCCCACTCTTACCCCAACTCCCACCCCCCACTCTTACCCCAACTACCCACACTCCCCCACTCTTACCCCAATTACCCCCACACCCCCAATCTTACCCCAACTAGCCCCCACTCCCCCACTCTTACCCCAACTACCCACACTCCCCCACTCTTACCCCAATTACCCCCACTCCGCCACTCTTACCCCAACTCCCGCCACACCCCCACTCTTACCCCAACTACCCCCACTCCCCCACTTACCCCAACTCCCTCCACTCCCCCCAGTCTTACCTCAACTACCCCCACTCCGCCACTCTTACCCCAACTCCACCCACTCTTACCCCAACTCTCCCCACTCCCCCACTCTTACCCCAACTAGCCCCCACTCCCCCACTCTTACCCCAACTAGCCCTCACTCCCCCATTCTTACCCCAACTAGCCTCCACTCCCCCACTCTTAGCCCAACTCCCCCCACTCCCCCACTCTTACCCCAACTCCCCCCACTCCCCCACTCTTACCCCAACTACCCCCACTCCCCCACTCTTACCCAAACTACACACACTGCCCCACTCTTACCCCAACTCCCGCCACTCCCCCACTCTTACCCTAACTATCTCCACTTCCCCACTCTTACCCCAACTATCCCCACTCCCCCACTCTTACCCCAACTACCCCCACTCTTACCCCAACTACCCCCATTCCCCCGCTCTTACCCCAACTCGTCCCCACTCCCCCACTCTTACACCATAGCCCTGCACATTTTTCCTTTTTAAGTACTGATCTAATTCCCTTTTTAGTGCTCTTTATCAAATCTATTTTTCCACGCTTTCATGTCGTGCATTCCAGACGGTAAGAACTCTCCGGGTAAAAAAATTCTCCTCATCTCCCCTGTGGTTCTTTTGCCAATTATCTTAAATCTTGATTGACTGATGAATGAATTAATTGAGTGTGATCCTGCGGTGGCTGCTGATGTGTTGAGCATGAAGAGCATCTGGTGGGATTGATACCGAGTTGTCTACTAACAGCCACAATGTATTTGCTCCAATCCAGGGCCTGGCCTGGGACAGTGAGATACTGTGCCTCTGGCTTCACTGTCAGGGCATGGCCCTCTGACACCCGCTACCCCTTTAACCGCTTCACCACCCAATCTCTGGTGTAATGGTTAGAGCACTCACCTCGCAAGTGAGAGGACCCGGGTTCAATGTTGGGCGAGTTTCCTGACTCCACGCGCCTCTGTTTACCTATCAGTAAGTAGGATCCCGGTTGTTAATCGATTGGTGCATTGCTTTTCCGGGGGTAATAATCCCTTTAAAAAAATAAATAATAGTAATAATTTGGTCGCTCAATCCACGACTGTTTGTGGGACTCTGCTGTGCGCAATTGGCTGCCGCGTTTCACCCATCAAATGTACACTCGCTACACTTTACAATATAACCTGTGAAGCACTTTGAGACATCTCAAAGATATAAGACGCTGTAAATGTCAAATGTAAGGATTATTATTATTGTCTCCTTTTGACAACTTTTGACAACCTGAGTCTCACCTCTGCCGCTGTCTGTCTGCCGGCCGGGAATCCTCACTTTGCTGATCTTCTGGTTTTGATTTCAGTCTCCGAGGTCCAGTTCCAGCACAACATCCTCCAGAGAAATAGCCGCTCACCTCACTGACCACTGGGTGCACAAATCAGTCACTACACTCCCCAACAACAGATGACATTTATACAGCGTCGCTCACACAGGGCAGCGTCCCAGAGCGCTTGACAGTGGGGGAGCACGACCCTGAGCCGGGGGGAGGTCACTGTAGGTCGAAGAGGAAGGTCTTCAGGTGCGACGTGAGGAGGGGGGGGATAGAGGAAGAGAGTTCCAGAGTTTCACAGGCTCAGCCAACAGCAACTCAAAATGAGTTTGTTTATACAATGAGTGTTTTGTCACTAAGAGGAACAGTGAGGGAGAGAGAGAGAGAGAGAGAGCGGGGTTAACCCCTCGCTGGCCAGCCTCCCTCGTCCTCTCCCCAGAAGGCTAGCGCTGTGTCAGACCGTGTCTGTGTTGATGTTCCCCTCCCCAGTCCCCTCGCTGTCAGCTGCTGCTCGCCAAACACAGCGAGCAGGTGAAGGGGTTAAATGGCATGTGGAGGCTGAGAATGAGCAAATGCACTCCCTCCCCCCACCCCGCGCTCTCACTGATAGGAGTGTGGCCGGGAGCCAGGGGCGGGGGCCGGGCTGTCAGAGCACCCGGGGGTGGCGGTGGGTGGTTTTGCTGTGACCTCAGGCTGGCACAGAGGCAGCGCTGCTTCGTCAGAGACACTGTCTTTCAAGTGAAACGTGTTCAGATGCACATTAAAATCTTGTCTAACTATTGTCCTGTAGCTCAGTGGTTAGACACTCGCCTCACAAGCCAGAGGACCCGGGTTTGATTCCCGGTCAGGGTGAAAGCTTGGACAAGTTTCCTTACTCCACACACACACACAACAGTCCCTAAGGGTGCATCCAAAACGTTGACTCACTTTCCTCTCTCCATAGATGCTGCCTGACCTGCTGAGTGTTTGTGACTGTAGATAAATTAACGGTTCAGTTCAGGGTCTCCCTGCCCCACACTGTTGTCCGCAAATTCCCTGCCGAGCAGGTGGGGTGCTGGGGTGGGGTGGGGGTGAATGGATAATTTATAATGATCCTGTAACTTACACAGACTGTACAACACAGAAACACTGGGAAGGGGAAGGGGAAGAAGGACACAATATAAATGCCAGTTGTTGTTGTTGTAAATGTGTGTTTGGGGCAGGGGCTGTATGGGGAGTGGGGACTGTGTGCACGTGGGGGCTGTGTGTGTGTGGGGTGGGGGTGCGGGGGCTGTAGTGGGGAGTGGGGACTGTGTGCACGTGGGGGCTGTGTGTGTGTGGGGTGGGGGTGCGGGGGCTGTATGGGGAGTGGGGACTGTGTGCACGTGGGGGCTGTGTGTGTGTGGGGTGGGGGTGCGGGGGCTGTATGGGGAGTGGGGACTGTGTGTATGTGGTGGGGCCTGGGCTTGGCTGAGACCACGACGCTGTATAAACACGAGCTGTGTGCATAAACATTTGCAGCAAATGTCAAGAGTTTTTCATTATCCTTTAGGAAATTTGATCCATCAAAATCCCTTTCACTCAGAAACTGGGAATCACTGACTGGTTTATTGGATTGACTGTTTGTGGAACGAAACTGTGTGCAATTGGCTGCCGCGTTTCACCAACTAAATATACAGTCAATTCACTTTACAGTGTGTTCTGTGAAGCGCTTTGGGACGTCCTCCCGACGTGAAAAGCGCTATATCAAATGCAAAGATTATTATTATTATACAGTCACTATACAGTATATTCTGTGAAACACTTTGTAATAATCCTTGTATTTGATACAGTGCCTTATGTTCCAAAGCACTTCACAGAATATACTGTAAAGTGTAGTGACTGTGTATTTTGTGGGCATCAAATGCAAGGATTATTATTATTATTATTGGGAAGAATGTCGGCCAAGACACCAGGAGAAACTCTTCTCTTTACAGAAAACTTTGTTAATGTTTATCTGAACAGGTATAGATGGAAGCTCGGTTTAACGTCTCACCTGAATTGCTCCCCTAATCCTCTCCCCACCCCCACCCCCCCCCCGGGGACTGTGCTGGAGGCACAGTCAGTGGACTGAGATGATTGACTTGAACCTTGATGATTGTGAAGTCCTGTAGCTCAGCTGTAAGAGGACCCAGTGTAGGGTGGTGGGTGTTTGGCTGTGGCTAAATTTCCTTACTTTCAAGCAAGGGTACCTGGGTTCGATTCCTGCGCAGGGCGAAAGTTTACACAAGTTTCCTTACACCACCCAACAACAACAAGATTACATGTGTATAGCGCCTTTCACGTCGGGAGGACATCCCAAGGCGCTGGACAGTGCCGAGCTGGAGTCAGGGGGGTAAGGGAGGGGAGGGGAGGGGAAGGGGGATGGCATGGTCGAAGGGGAGGGTCTTGAGGTGGGACTTGAAGGAGGCTAAGGAGGGGGCGAGACGGAGTGACTGGGGATGGAATTCCAGAGGTTGGGGGCAGAGTGGCTGAAGGCTCTCCCGCCAATGGTGGGGCGGGTGGGTCGGGGGGCGTGGAGCAGCCAGAGCCGGCTGAGCGGAGGGATTCACACGCCTCTGTTTACCTAGCAGTAAGTAGGAACCCGGTTGTTAGTCAATTCGTAGATCGCTTTCCGTAATAATAATCTCTCTAAAATATAAATAAAATAATAATAATTTGGTCACTCAATCCACGACTGTTTGTGGGACGCTGTTGTGTGCAATTGGCTGCCTGCGTTTCGCCCACAAAATATACAATCGATTTACTTTACACCTTGGGACGTCCTCTCAACATGAAAGACTCTATACAAATGTAATTTTGTTGTTGTTGTTTACAGTATATTCTGTGAAGCGCTTTGAGACTCTTGAAGATGTAATAATTGCGCTATTAAGGGATTGAACCCTTTTAAGCCCCATAGGGTTGGGATCGGGGTTGGGATATCGCTGTCTGTCCACGATCCCAGCGTTTTCTGGATTCCCGAAATGGCCGAGCTGCTTCCAGAATTCTCCAAAGTCACCGGAATTGATCGAAACTACTTAAAAAAATCAACAGAATAAAAAAAATCAAATTGACTTGAGTTGAAGGCTTCATCTCTCCTGTGGTTTGTGCAGACAGTTAATGGGATTTTGTTTGGTATCTGTGCTGAGTGCAGCTCCCGGTAACACCGGCCAAAGCCACAAACAGCCCAAAATAGACAGAAAATGGTCTTTATTAGCCAAACCCCTCCAATTTGAATTCCAGCCAGAGGCTCTATCTGGCTCCTGTGTCAGTGATTGTGGGGATGGAGGATGACGAGGACAACAACAACTTGTACTCACATATTTGTGCAATTTGCTGCCACATTTTGCCCACAAAATATACAGTCACTACACTTTACAGTATATTCCGGGAAGTGCTTTGTATATCAAATGCAAGGATTATTACTACAGCGTGCCCCTAACAAAGGGTGGTGTCACTGAGTAAACAGCCCCAACGCAGCTCCAATCATGTCCTCACCCCCACATTCAAGTCCCCTAACCCTAAACCCCACCCACCACAGTCTCTCCATCGCAATTTGGAGCAGGAGGACCCCGGCTGCTTCCCTCTCCCCAACCTCAACTCGGGCATTGGGGCCAACTGTGACCCCACTGCCGTGCCTGGCTGCATTCAGGCACCAGAGGCGATGGGTGGTTTGGGTGGGGGGTGGAGGTGGGGGGTGGGGGGTGGGGGGGTGGGGGGTGGGGGGGTGGGGGTGGGGGTGGGGGGGTGGGGGGTGGGGGGGTGGTGGGTGGGGGGGTGGGGGTGGGGGGGGGGGGTGGGGTGGGGGAGACAATGGGAGGGCTGAGAGCGAGCGGTTCTGGTTGAGTGGCTGTGACTGGGACAGAATCCAGGAGAACGTCGCCCTCTGGTGGTGGTGAGCGGTGCTTCAATTGCTCTCAGATCTGAGACTTTTGCCAAACTTCACATTGCCACGAAGAAGGACGATGCATTGCGCAGAGTTCAACAACCCCGTGTTGAGTAAAGCTCCTCTACACTGTGCGTCCACACTCCCAGGTCAGGGTTAGAGACAGAGGAAAGCTCCTCTACACTGTGTGTCCACACTCCCAGGTCAGGGTTAGAGACAGAGTAAAGCTCCTCTACACTGTGCGTCCACACTCCCAGGTCAGGGTTAGAGACAGAGGAAAGCTCCTCTACACTGTGCGTCCACACTCCCAGGTCAGGGTTAGAGACAGAGTAAAGCTCCCTCTACACTGTGCTCCACACTCCCAGGTCAGGATTAGAGACAGAGGAAAGCTCCTTACTGTCCTCATGTGGCATCATCCAGTGTGTGTGGTTCCTAGTCAGGGATAGAGCCAGACAGAAAGACAGACAGTAAGTTCCCAGCGTCTCCTGTTGAGTGCTCTGTTGACTTGAGCTCAGGTCAGTGGGAACCAAAATGTAAACTGATCCAAACAGTGTGTGTATCGAGCACTCTGTCTCTGTAACCAGCGGAGTGTATTCCTGAAGTTGGGCACTGCCATTCCCACCCCTCGACGCTCTACTCTGACTCAGGGTTACCCACTTTCACTGCGGTGCCAATGAGGAATATTTTTCTAAGCGATATCACACAGAAATGTTTCGAAACACTGTCTTTAAATAACCGCATATTTTCCACTCACTGACTGACAGCAGCACTGAGACCGGGTGAGGTCACATGGTGATTAACCCATTCAACAACCAACTATCCACAGGGAAGCTTGTGTGTGGGTCTGAGTGACCACTGGAGCAACAAGAGCTTCAGTTAGACCCACACCCTGGTCTTCACACTGTACCCCACAGCCTGCCTACATCTCACTGTGTCTCGTTATCTGTAACTCTCTCACCTCCAGGTTAGAAAGGTGTGGGTTCAAGCCCCACATTTACACTTTGAGCTCACAGTCCCGGCTGAGTTTCAGTGCAGTGCTGGGGGTGCCCTGCATTAATAATAATAATCCTTACATTTGATGCAGCACCTTATCACATCTTCGAGTTGTCTCAAAGCCCTTCACAGGATACACTGTAAAATGTAGTGACTGTATTTTGTGGGCGAAACGTGGCAGCCAATTGCGCACAGCAGCGTCCCACAAACAGCTGTGGATTGAGTGACCAAATAATTTCAGTTTTGAAGGGATTTCCTTCAAAAGTGATCCGCCAATAGACTAAGAACCGGGTTCCTACTTAATGCTAAGTAAACAGAGGCGTGAGGAGTGAGGCAACTTGCCCAATGTTTCGCCCCGATCGGGAACCGAACCCAGGTCCTCTCGCTTGCGAGGCAAATCCTCTCGACATTGACAGAGATGACATCCTCCAGATGTTGGTCTTTAACATCATTAGCTGTTGTATGAGACGATACAAACGAGGAGTGTAAGTGTGCAGAATTCCCCCCACCCCATCCCCAGCCACCCCCACCACCACCGGCTGAACACTAAACATTTCCATCCTCTGATATCTGGAGATGGAAAGTTTGAGTGTGTAAACTCTGCAGCTGATAACATAGCAGTGGATCCAGATATCCTGAGGAGGAGCTGGGGTTTAGAGAAAGCTGCGGAGATTTAGTAACTGGGTGGATACTTCGCAGATTGCAATTTAATGCTGAGAAACGTGATAACGTTATGAATAAAATATTCCCTCAAACTGAGGGTGAAGGGTTTACCAGTTTATCAAAGCGAGTCCGGGATTGGGTGGAGTTTTCAGTCACAGGAGAAATGTCACAGAACGTAGCAACGATGTAACACTAATAATCCTTGGATTTGATATAGCGCTTTATCACGTCTTTGAAACGTCTCAAAGTGCTTGATAGGATACACTGTAAAGTGTAGTGACTGTGTTTTGTGCACTTACACAGCTTGGAGCGAAACCATCGCAGAGCAGGAAGGAGAAGAGGTGGATTTAAGGGGGGGAATTTGACCAAAGAGAGATTTTTAGGAGGGGTTTGAAAGCAGGATGGCAGAGGCAGGCAGAGAGAGAGTGAGAGTGAGAGGCAGAGGCTGTTTGACATTCTTTTACCTTCACTGCACTTACACAAAACTCTTGGGAGGTGAAGATAATGAGAGTTTTCAGGTTTCTGGTCTTGCTGTTGAGCCAAAGAACACTCTCCCCTTTGGGAACAGATGACCCCTCAGGTGTCGTACACAGGTCGCTGGTGTGTAGTGAGTGAAACCATTCCCTATGTGCACCTCAGCCACAGAGAACAGGAAACTCCCGGTCCCTCTGGTGGGGAATCCAGAACAAGGGGCGTCACGTTAACATCAGAGCTAAAGCCACTTACAACAACAACAACTTGCCCTCCACCCCGGGCGTCTCAGAGCTTCACAGTAATGGATCCCGGGGCTGAGCCAGGGGAAGGGGAGGGGGAGGAGCCAGGGGAAGGGGAGGAGCCAGGGGAAGGGGAGGTGCCAGGGGAAGGGGAGGAGCCAGGGGAGGGGGAGGAGCCAGGGGAGGGGGAGGAGCCAGGGGAGGGGCCAAGGGAGTGGGAGGAGCCATGGGAGGGGGAGGGGCCAGCAGCAGAGGAGCCAAGGGAGGGGGTGGAGCCAGGGGGAGGAGCCAGGGGAGTGGGAGGAGCCAGGGGAGGGGGAGGAGCCTGGGGAGGGGGAGGAGCCAGTGGGAGGAGCCAGGGGAGGAGCCAAGGGAGGGGGAGGGGCCAGGGGAGGGGGAGGAGCTAGGGGAGGGGGAGGAGCTAGGGGAGGGGAGGAGCCAGTGGCAGGCGAGCCAGGGGAGGGGGAGGAGCCAGGGAGGGGGAGGAGCCCGGGGAGGGGGAGGAGCCCGGGGAGGGGGAGGAGCCCGGGGAGGGGGAGGAGCCCGGGGAGGGGAGGAGCCTGGGGAGGGGGAGGAGCCCGGGGAGGGGAGGAGCCTGGGGAGGGGGAGGAGCCCGGGGAGGGGGAGGAGCCCGGGAGGGGGAGGAGCCCGGGGAGGGGGAGGAGCCTGGGGAGGGGGAGGAGCCCGGGGAGGGGGAGGAGCCCGGGGAGGGGGAGGAGCCCGGGGAGGGGGAGGGCAGGGGGGGAGGGGCCCAGGAAGGGGGAGGGGCCCAGGAAGGGGGAGGAGCCCGGGGGGAGGTGGGGAAGGTGACCAAAGGCGCGGTCGAAAACAAAGGTCTTCAGCAAAGACCTGAAAGTAGGAAGAGAGGGTGTGAGGGAAGGGAGTGAGGAAGGGAGTTCCAGAGCCTCGGGGCATAGAGGCTGAAGGCACAGCCACCGAGGGGGAAGTGGAGGACTCAGGGGACGAAGAGAAGGCCAAACAACAACAACAACAAGATTCCATTTATTGAGCCCCTTTCACGTCAGGAGGACGTCCCAAAGCGCTTCACAGAACACACTGTAAAGTGAATTGACTGTATATTTGTGGGCGAACGCGGCAGCCAATTGCGCACAGCAATGTCCCACAAACAGTCGGGGATTGAAAATGACCAATTTAATTATTGTTTTTTTTTTTGGAGGGATTATTATTAGGCTCTGTGTGGAGTAAGGAAACTTGCCCGAGGTTTCGCCCTCTGCCTGGAATTGAACTCAGGTCTCTCACTTGCAAAGCGAGTGCTCTAACCACTGAGCTACAGGACTCCACGTCCCAAGGCGCTGTACAGTTGGGTCAGGACCCGAGCATTGGGGGGAAATGGTCAGGGGAGGGGAGGGAGCGAGGAGGGGGGAAATGGTCAGGGTGAGGGGAGGGAAGGGAGGGAGCGAGGAGGGTGTAGAGAGTCGAGAGGGGAGCTGAAGGCTGAAGGTCAAAGAGAAAGGTCTTGAGACCGGCCTTGAAGGAGGAAAGGGAGGAAGCGGCGAAGGCATTGGGGATAGAGTTCCAGAGCCTCGGGGCTGAGAGGCTGAAGGCCACCGATGGTCGGGCGGTTGGGGCGGGGGATGTGGAGCAGACCGGAGCCAGAGGAACGGAGGGTACGGGCAGGTACGTGGGGGGATAGTAGGTCGGAGAGGTAGGAGGGAGCGAGGCCGTGAATGGCCTTGTAGGTGAGGATGAGGATCTTTTTTGAATTCGATCCTCTGGGGGATGGGGAGCAGTGGAGGCGAGCGAGGGCGAGGGTGAGGGCAAGGGTGAGGGTGAGAGTGAGGGTGAGGGTGGGAGTGATGTGGTCTCGGTGTCTGGTGCGGGACAGTACACGAGCTGCAGAGTTCTGAATGACCTGCAGTGTGGAGGGAGGGCCGGGAAGGCCGACGAGGAGAGAGTTCCCATAGTCCAGCCTTGAGGTGATAAAGGTGTGGACCAGAGTTTCAGCCGCGTGAGGGGTGAGGTAGTGCCGTAGTCTGGCGATGTTTCGGAGGTGATGGAAGGCGGTGCCAGTTGTGGTGCGGATATGAGGGAGAAAGGACAGCTCAGGGTCGAGGGGAACCCCGAGGTTCCTGATGGCTTTGAGAGGTGGAGAGTGCGGAGCTGATGGTGTCAGCGCCTGAGGTGCGGAGGCGCTGACGTGAGCCAATCAGGAGGGCCTCAGTTTTACGTACGTTGAGCTGAAGAAAGTTGTCTCTCGTCCAGGACTCGATGTCGGACAGACAGCTGTCAGGACATCGGTGGTCGTGGAGTTGAGGGTAGAGGAGGAAAGGTAGAGTTGGGTGTCATCCGCATACATGTGGGAGTGAACCCCATGTCTGCGGATGATGTCACCACAGGGGGAGCATATAGAGGGTGAAGAGGAGGGGACCGAGGACAGAGCCCTGAGGGACACCGCACGAGACAGTGCGGGGGGGGGAGGAAACAACATTTGTGGAGACAAAGTGAAGACGGTGAGAAAGGTACGACCTAAACCACTCAAGGACAGGGCCTTGAAGGTTGAGGTGGGAGGACAAGCGGTGGAGGAGGATAGTGTGGTCGACCGTATCGAATGCTGCCGATAGGTCGAGGAGGACGAGGAGGCAGAGGGAGCCCTGGTCACAGATGGTCAGGATGTCATTGGTGACCTTGACCAGGGCGGGTTCTGTGCTATGGGCAGCACGGAAACCCGACTGAAGGGGTTCAAATAGTGAATGGGTGGAGAGGAAAGAGCGCAGCTCGGAGGTGACAACTCGTTCCAGGACCTTGGACAGGAAGGGGAGGTTGGAGATGGGCCGGAGATTGATAGCTGTGACGCATCAAGGGAGGGTTTTTTTAAGGTGGGAGTGATGGTGGCAGTTTTTAATGGACTGGGAATAGAGCCACAGGAGAGGGTCAGGTTGACGATGTCTGTGATATGTGGGGCAAGGAGGTGGAGCTGAGAGATAAGGAGTGGAGTGGGGATGGGGTCAAGGGAGTAGGTGGTGGGTTTCAGGCATAGGATGAGTTTGGTGACAGAGGATGGGGAAACGGGTACGAAGGTGTGTAGGGGAGGATGGGTAGGAGTCGGAGTGTGGGAGGGAAGGGGTGGGGGGTTGGTGGATGTTGGAGGGGAAGTGACCGTGGAGCGAATTCCCTTGATCTTGGATTCAAGGAAATCCAGCATCTCCTCGCAGTGAAGGTTGGAGGAGATGATCTGCGCGGGGTGGCGGGGGGGACGGAGGAGTTGGGATGTGGTAGAGAACAGTAGCCTGGGGTTGTCCTTCGCCTCCAGGATTATCCTGGAGTAGAAGGACGATTTGGCCGAGGCTAGAGTGGAGCGGTAGATTTTGAGGAGGTCCAACCAGATTTGTCGGTGGACCGTTGGGCCAGATTTGACCCAGGTGCGTTCAGCGGCTCACACCTGGCTCTTCAGTGAGTGGAGGTGGGTGGTGAACCAGGGGGAGGAGCGAGAACAGGAGACAGTACGGAAGGTGATGGGGGCAAGAGTGTCAAGTGTGGAGGAGAGGGTGTTGTGGAGGAGGGTGAGAGCAGAAGAGGGGTCGGTGAGGGTTGAGGGCCAGCGGGAGAGGAGTTCAGAGGACTCCAAGGCAGCGGTTAGGGATTGAGGGGGTAACTTCTTCCAGGGGCGGTAGAAGATGGTGGTGGGTCTGGTGGAGGTGGGGAGGGGGGTGGAGGTGGTGAAGGAGATGAAGTGGTGGTCGGAGATGGCCTTGTCGGTAATGGTGACATCCGAGACACTGAGGCCCCGGGTGATCACCAAGTCGAGTGGGTGGCCGTGACTGTGAGTGGGGGAGTTGATGTGGAGGGAGAGGTTGAGCGAGGAGAGCAGGGAAGAGAAGTCTGAGGAGATGGAGCAGGAGGGGGTGAAGTGCAGGTTAAAGTCGCCCAGGATGATGAGGCGATCAGAGCAGAGGCAGAGAGATGTGAGAAGTGTTGAGGTATCAGAGATAAAGGTGAGAGAGGTTTTAGGGGCCGGTAGAGGAGGAGGATTTTAAGTGAGAGGAAGGAGGGGTGGGAGAGGGTGAGGTGCTCAAAAGAGGGGAAAGAGCCAGAGGAGTAGGGGGAGAGGGCAAGTGGTGTCCTTGAGTTAAGGGCAACACCACTGCCACAGCGGTTGGGGCGAGGGATGTGGTGGGAGGTGTAGTCGGGTGGTGTGGCCTCTGTGAGGGGGAAGGTGTCCCTGGGGTGAGCCAGGTTTCCATTAAGGCCATGATATCAACGCTCTCATCAAGGATGAGATTGTTGATGACCAGGGCCTTGTTACAGAGGGAGCGGACGTTTTGTTGTCTGATGTGGATGGAGCGGTTGACAGAAGGGTGTGTGGGAGGGGAGGGGGGTCCCGGTTGTGAGGCAGGGGTGGGGGAAATGGGGATAAGGGAGGAGAGGTTGGCTCCCCGGGTCTGTGTCCGGGGTGGCTGGCGAGTGTGGTGGGGAATGGGGCAGTCGGTGTGGCTGCTGCTGGACAGCCAACGCCGAGTGCCGCGGTGAGCCCGGCCGGCGGAGGGTTCCCAGACTGGAACAGAGGGAGGGGGTGGGAGGGTCAAGTGGGGATAGAAGGTGAGAGGGACGGAGAGAGAGGAGGAGAGAGCGGGAGAGATGCAGAGGGGGGAGGGTTTGGGGGTAGAGAGGAGGGAGGAGGGAGGGGGTGAGGGGGCTCGGGTTACAGCGGCAGCCATATTGCGCACGCGGGGACCGGGAGCGAGCGGTCAGGTGGATGGACACATTATTCCATAGGCTGGGGCTGGGGCAGCCAACCTAACAGGACCATGGGGGGCCCTGATGTGAGCCCTGGGTGGGGGGGGGGGGGGGGGGGGCGCAGAGGTTTTTTTTTGTTGCGCGCCCACACTTCTGAAAACTACAACTATGACGTCAGCGGTTCCCCCACTCCGCCCCCACCCGTTCTCTCCTCAGCCCCACATCCTGCCGCGTCGAGGTTAAGTACCTGAGAGGTAGGCCCAGGCTCCTCCCCGCGCTGTCCTGGCGCCGCTCCCTGTCTCATGTCCGGAAACCCGGAGGAACTAAGACAACGGATAATGTTTTGGGGAGGGAGAGGAGGTCAGAGAGGTCGGGGGGTACAGAGGAGTGCAGGGACTTGAATACGAGGGTGAGGATCTTGACATCGATCCTCTCTGGGATAGGCAGCCGGTGCAGTCTGGCCAGGACTGGGGGCATCGGGGAGCGGAGGTTCGTGTGGGTGAGAATGCGGGCGGCAGAGGTTTGAAGGCTGCTGAAAGGACACGAATGCACTATACAAATGTAATTTGTTGTTGTTGTTGACACCCAATTTAGGAGTGAAATCAGAGGCGGTTTTTCACACACACACAAAGGCCAATGGGAGTCTCTCTCCCCCCAGAAGGCTGTGGTTTATGGCTGATCCATTCACACTGTCCAGACTGAGGTGGAAAGATATTTGTCAGGTCAGGGGGTCAAGGGATATGGGGAAAAGACAGGTAATTGGAGTTGAGGTACAGATCAACCATAATCTTACAGAATGTCAGAACAGGCTTGAAGGGCTGAATGATCTCCTCCTGTCCCTATGTTCCAGATTCCATCACAACGTGAAAGGCGCTATACAAATGTAATTTGTAGTTGTTGTTGCTGTTGTTGACACCCAACTCTCTGCCTCACCCTTAACTCCAGGACCCACTGCTGTTCTGACAGAATGTCTGTCAGACGTCAAGTCCAGGATGAGAGCGAACTTTGTTCAGTTGAACATCAACAAGACCGAGGCTCCTGATTGGCTCTCATCAGCACCTCCTCACCTCAGGCGCTGACAGCATCACCATCCATGGGGCTCACTCCCCCTCACTGAGCCAGTCCCGGACCTTGGGGGCTTGTTTGACCCTCAACTATCCTTTCTACCCCATATCTGTGCTATGATCCGCTCTGTCTTCCCCACCTCCGCAACATCGCCCGACTCCGACACTGTCTCACACCGCAGCCCCCGAGACCCTCATATACACCTTCATTACATTGAGGCTCAACTGTGCAAACTCACTGCTTGTTGGCCTCACCAACACTTCCCTCCGCAGGCTGCAGATCATCTAGAACTCTGCAGCCCATGTCCTCTCCTGCACCAGGCTCCGTGACCCTATCACCCTCATTCTCACCCGACTCCACTGACTTTCTATCACACAGAGGAAACAGTTCTTGGTCCTCACCTTCAAAGCCCTCCATGGCCTTGCTCCCCCCGATCTCTCCAACCTCCTAACTCCCTACCAACCTGCTCGCTCCATCCTCTTAGCGGGCTCCGGCCTGCTTCACGTCCCCCGCTAGTCTGGAACCTTGGCGTCTTGTTTGACCCTCAACTATCCTTTCTACCCCACACCTGCGCCATGACCCGATCTGCCTTCCCCACCTCTGCAACATCACCCGACTCCGCCACTGTCTCACACCGCAGGCCCCCGAGACCCTCATACATGCTTTCATTATATCGATGCTCAACAATATCAATTCTGGCGGGACTATGGCCTGCTTCATGTCCCCTGCTTCACCCCCCCCCCACTATTGGCGGGCGGGCCTTCAGCCACTCTGTCCCCACCCTCAGTACCTCCACATCGCCCCCTCGCCTCCTTCAAGACCCATCTCAAGACCCTCCTCTTCGACCGTGCTTTCGATCTCCCTGTTTCCCCCACTGCCCTCCCCAACCCCCAGATCGGGTCCGTCACTCTGTCTGTCCAGCGCCTTGGGACGTCCTCCCGACATGAAAGGCGCTTTACACATTCATTTTGTTGTTGTTGTTGTTGCTCTGAGTAACTGAGCTCAGTTTGTCTGCAATCAGAGGACAGGGAAACTCCGCTGCAATTCCGCCAGTCAACCCCAGGTGGCAGCGGACTGGTCAGCACCAGGTGGCAGCGGACTGGTCAGCACAAGGTGGCAGCGGACTGGTCAGCACCAGGTGGCAGCGGACTGGTCAGCACCAGTGGCTGAGGGCTCTGCAGCGCCGCCCGTGGGCCAACAGCGGTACAGCAGCTGTTCTTTTCTCAGGGAAATGGATTTGATTCTGTGACCGTTTCCCTGTAACCTGGAAAACACTAATATACAGTAATCATACACAGGGATATACAGGAATTCAGGAAATCTCACCGCGGGGGTCAGCATCCATCTCGGAGAAGCACACCTTCCTGCATGAATACAGTCACTACACTCGACTGAAACACTGAGATGTTGCGATGTTGAAAAATATCAATTTTGTCACTCAATCCACGACTGTTTGTGGGACCCACTGCTGCGTTTCGCTCACAAACTACACAGTCAATTCACTTTACAGTATATCCTGTGAAGTATTTTGAGACGTCTCGAAGGCGCTATAATAATAATAATCCTTGCATTTGATATAGCGCTTTTCGTGTCTTCTTGGGGTCACAAAGCGCTTCACAGAATATGCTGTAAAGTAAATTGACTGTTTATTTGTGGGTGAAACGTGGCAGCCAATTGCGCACAGCAGCCGTGGGTTGAAGTGACCAAATTTTTTTTTTTTTTGGAGGGATTATTATCATATGCCAGGGCTGATCAGTTACAAATTGAAACAGGGCTGATCAGTTACAAATTGCTTTATTGCATCTTACAAAAAAATTACGATGCGTTTACATCACATCACTGACAATGGCTTCCAGCTGGCGTGTTATTGGAGTGTGACTGGCGTGTGCAAGGTACAGAATCCACAGTCGTATTGCTGTCAACATAACTGCCATGTTGCCTGATATTCCATTTGGGAGCCTCGACTCATCATGGAGTCCATGTGTGTGTGAGTGTGTGTCTGAGTGTGTGAGTATGTGTCTCTGAGTGTGTGTGTGAGTGTGTGTGTGTGTGAGTGTGTGTGTGTGTGTGTGTCTTGAGTGTGAGTGTCTGTGTGTGAGTGTGTGTCTGAATGTGTGTGTGTGAGTGCGCGTGTGTCAGTGTGTCTGTGTGTGTGAGTGTGTGTGGGTGTTAGTGTTTGTGTGTGCAACGGGTGAAGTCGTGATGTGGAATTGGTTACTATTTACAGAGGGAATATTCGGTGTGGCTCGTTCCTGGCTCAGCTGAAGGAGAGAAGATTCCACTGGTGCCAGCTGTGGGGGGAGAGTGGGTGTGACATGGAGGGTGAGAGGGGGAGGAGGGAGGAGAGGGGAGATGGGAAGGGGGGAAGGGGCTCCTCACTCACCCCAGGAAGGCAGGGCTGTGCCAGTCAGAGTACACCAGGAAGCCAGTGAAGGTGCTGTCAGTCTTGGGGCTGGCGTACATGCCGCTGAAGTCTGGCACGGCCACCTGTACCCACACCTGGTCCTCGGGCTCCAGGTGTACCAGCGAGCCGCCCGACAGTGACACCGGCTTGGTCCAGTTACCATAAAACTGGAAGAAGGAGGCGACAGATTGGCCGTTCTTCATGATGTCGAACTGCAGGCTGATCCGGTAAACGGTGGCGTGAACCACAAAGTAGTAGACTCCGGGGACGGCACAGGTGAACTTGCCGGTGAGTGGGCTGTAGTGTCCCTGCTCGTTCTGGGTCACCGTGTCAAACAGGACGGGCTGGTCAGTGGGAGGGAAGCTGCTGGCGTCCGCACGCTTGGCGCTGAAGGCGGAGTGATAGGTTACCAGGCTCTCTCCTTTCACCCCCTTCTCCCCTCGCTCCCCCCGCATCCCCACATTGCCTGGCGTTCCTGCCGGCCCCGTGTAACCTGTGGGGGAGGGAGAGAAACAACCGCAATTACACCAGAACTCCCCTCCCTGCCCACATCCTCTCCCACCCCATCCCTCACTCCAATCTGCTCCCCTGCCCCCATCCTCTGCCTTATAGAACCTTATCACATTGTTGAAACGAGTGCTTCACAGAATATAGTGCAGTGACTGTGTATTGTGCTGGCGAAACACATCAGCCAATTACGCACAGCAGGGCCCCAACACCTCGACCCTGTGGGTTTCTGCACAGAACTGAGTGAGTGAGACACACAGCTCTAACCACTAAACTACAGGACTCCCAACGGAAGTTGTGCTGGCAATGTGGTGACAGCCAGCAGCAACCGTGTGTCTGTGACACATAAAATAACGACGACAAAATGACATTTGTAAAGTGCCTTTCACGTCGGGGGGACGGCCCGAGGCACTGGACAGTCAGCGTTTCAGACCTGAGCTGTGGGTCGGGGTGGGGGAGGGTGGAGGGCAGGGGGGGGAAGCAGGGAGATTGAAAGCACGGTCGAAGAAGATTTTGAGATGGGTCTGCGGGATCGAGTTCCAGAGGGTGGGGGCAGAATGGCGGAAGGCCCACCCACTAATGGTGGGGTCAGCGAGGAGGGGGATGTGAAGCAGGCCGGAGCCCGCTGAGCGGAAGGAGCGAGCAGGATGGTAGGGGGTTAGGAGGTGGCAGAGGTCAGAGGGAGCAAGACCATGGAATGCTTTGAAGGTGAGGACCAGGATCTTGAACTGTATCCTCTGTGTGATGGGAAACATCTGGAAGCTGCACACTCAGCCCAGTGACGCAGAGTTAAATGGACCCACATGTTTACCAGCATCGTGGGGGCCTGTAGCTTATTCTAAAAATAACGTGGTCACTCAACCCACAACTGTTTGCAGGACTCTGCTGTGTGCAACTACCTGCGTTTCACCCACACAATATAGTCACTACACTTTACAGTATATTCTGTGAAGCGCTTTGAGACACGATAAGGCGCTGTATCAAATGCGAGGATTATTATTATTATCACGGGGTTCACGCTGGTAAATCACCTCGCTCTCCCTGGTCACCCTTTTCCCCATTTGCACCCGGAAATCCATCTCTGCCTTCTCTGCCATCCCGGCCTGGCGTTCCTGCCATCCCATTGTTCCCTGGAGATCCTGGAATTCCTGGGTGCCCGGCACAGAATTCCGAAAGTTTGTTGTTCCCCAAATCGGCTGAGACGCAGACCAGGAATATCAGAGGCACCGTCGCCAAACACACAGCCATCATCAGCCCCCAGCGTCTGAAACACAGGACACAGTAAAGCTCCCTCTGCACTGTGCGTCCGTCCACACTCCCAGGTCAGGGTTAGAGACACAGTAACACACAGTCACTACACTCCCAGGTCAGGGTTAGAGACACAGTAACACACAGTCACTACACTCCCAGGTCAGGGTTAGAGACACAGTAACACACAGTCACTACACTCCCAGGTCAGGGTTAGAGACACAGTAAAGCTCCTCTACACTGTGCGTCCACACTCCCAGGTCAGGGTTAGAGACACAGTAACACACAGTCACTACACTCCCAGGTCAGGGTTAGAGACACAGTAAAGCTCCTCTACACTGTGCGTCCACACTCCCAGGTCAGGGTTAGAGAGAAAGACAGTGCACCTTTAATAAAAGTCTGAACCTATGCTTTACAGCTGATGTTACAGCCCCCCCCAGTCCCCCCACCACCCCCCCAGTCCCCCACCACCCCCCCCAGTCCCCCCCCCACCCAACATCCCGGCACAGACTGGTTGAGAGATTCGCAGCCTTAAAGGGGAAGTGAGAGATGGCTTTGTTGTTTACCTTTTACAATGGATGGGAAAGTGATTGTTGAGTCACGAGATGCCATCATGAGAAAGTGATTCACTCGCCCCCCCCACCCCCCCCCCACCCCCTTCCCAGAAAGATGGAAAAACCTCTCACATTTCCCTGATTTACCAAGTGCTGTTTGCAGCGCAATCAACCCGAGGTTCTCAACAGCAATCAAACAAATACTTTAACAGTTGTCACGATCTGGAGCAAACTGCCTGAAATAGATTATATGATAGCTTTCAAAAGAGAATTAGATTTGTACTTAAAAAGAAAAAATGTGCAGGGTTGTGGGGTAAGAGTGGGGGAGTGGGACTAGTCGGGGTAAGAGTGGGGGAGTGGGACTAGTTGGGGTAAGAGTGAGAGGTGGTGGGACTAGTTGGGTTAAGAGTGGGGGAGTGGTACGAGTTGGGGTAAGAGCGGGGGAGTGGTACTAGTTGGGGTAAGAGCGGGGGAGTGGGGGTAGTTGGGGTAAGAGCGGGGGAGTGGTACTAGTTGGGGTAAGAGCGGGGGAGTGGGACTAGTTGGGGTAAGATTGGGGGAGTGGGACTAGTTGGGGTAAGAGCGAGAGGTGGTGGGACTAGTTGGGGTAAGAGTGGGGGAGTGGGACTAGTTGGGGTAAGAGCGGGGGAGTGGGACTAGTTGGGGTAAGAGCGAGAGGTGGTGGAACTAATTGGGGTAAGAGTGGGGGAGTGGGACTAGTTGGGGTAAGGGTGGGGGAGTGGGACTAGTTGGGGTAAGAGTGGAGGAGTGGGACTAGTTGGGGTAAGAGCGAGAATAGATGGGACTAGTTGGGGTAAGAGCGGGAGTGTGGGACTAGTTGGGGTAAGAGTGGGGGAGTGGGATGAGTTGGGGTAAGAGTGGGGGAGTGGGACTAGTTGGGGTAAGAGTGGGGGAGTGGGACTAGTTGGGGTAAGAGTGGGGGAGTGGGATTAGTTGGGGTAAGAGTGGGGGAGTGGGACTAGTTGGGGTAAGAGTGGGGGAGTGGGATTAGTTGGGGTAAGAGTGGGGGAGTGGGTCTAGTTGGGGTAAGAGTGGGGGAGTGGGACTAGTTGGGGTAAGAGTGGGGGAGTGGGACTAGTTGGGGTAAAAGCGGTGAGCGATACTCACCGGCAATGAGGGGGTCGGGTGTCTGTCTGAACACCAGCCACAGTGAGGTCTGGCCAACACGTTCTTCCTCACTCACTCACTCACTCACTCCAAGCTCACTGTGTTCTTGCTCTCTCTCTCTGTCGTTCTCTCTCTTTGTGTGTGTCTCCCTCTCTGACTGCTTTCGCTGTGGGTTCCGATCAGCCCAGACACTGACTCTGGGAGGAAATGGTTGGAGCCAAGGAAGGATTGAGACCAGCCGGAGCCTCGGGAGCAGAGGGTGGGGGAGGATGTAAAAGAGGCCAAAATTCCTCACGAGACGCTGACTGGTAAAGCTCATTAGTGTTTATTAGCTCAGGAAACACCTTCAGACTGTGTGATAATGAGAGCTTGGCTTAGTCAGCGACTCTGGCCTCTGGCTCAGGAACCCCCAGATTTCAGCTGACACTGAAGCGTGACTCTCCAGCGCAGAGTGGGGGGTGGGGAGTGGAGGAGGGGGGGTGTAGAGGAGGGTGTGAGGAAGGGTGATGGGGAAGGCTGCTGAGTTTGCCTACAAATAGTCAGTGCACTTGACAGTAAAGTCCTTTGAACGAGGATTATTATTACAAGAAGATTACATTTGTATAGCGCCTTTCATGTCAGGAGGACATCCCAAGGAGCTGAACAGTGACAGCATTTCAGACCCGAACTGGAGGGGGGGGAAGGGAGTGGAGAAGGGGGGTG
>NW_024705904.1:0-20172 GCF_018977255.1 Callorhinchus milii | reverse complement strand
GGATAGTGGGGAGGGTTGATGTGCGCATTGGGTGGAGGGGAGGAAGACCAAAAGCGTCATCATATAGGTTAATTTGAGGCTCTTTGAAAGACGTAGGATCTTTGAGATGGTTTTCCGGAAGACGAGGTGTATAGTGGCTGAAATCTCGCAAAGTGTGGCGCATATTGGTGGTGGGTGGGGGTTTGGGTGTGGGGCGGGGGAGGCGGGTGGGATATGAAGCTGTTGGCGTTTGTTGAGGAATGGTATGTTTGGGTCAGTTGGCTTGAAGGAGGGGGCGGAGGAAGGGCCGTGTGAGGCAATGAGGGCATTTGAAATTGAAGGCATGGTCGACGACGATGGCCTTCAGACCTGACTTGAAGCAGATGAGGCAGAGGCCATGCGGGATAGAGTTCCAGAGTCTGGGGCAGGAATGCTGAATGCCCGACCGCCCACAGTGGGGCGGGAATTGCGCGGGACCTAAATCGGACCTGTGTCCGCCGAGCGGAGGCAGCAGACATTTTTGTTTGCGGTTACGAAGTCAGAGATATTGGGGGAACAAGACTGTAGTGGTGTCTTGAAGGATTAAAAAGCTTTTCTCTGCGTACCTCGGGTGGTTTCCATATAGCGGGCCTGATCTCTGTATTGAAGCCTGGTCTCTCTATAGCGCGACTGGCCTTTGTATAACAGACCTGATCTCAGTTTGTCGGCCTCGTCTATTTATAGCAGGTCATGCTCTCTATAATAATAATAATAGTACTCCTTGCATTTGATACAGCTCTTTTCACGTCGGGAGGACGTCCCAAAGCGCTTCACAGAACACACTGTAAAGTGAATTGACTGTATATGTGTGGGCGAACGCGGCAGCCAATTGCGCACAGCAATGTCCCACAAACAGTCGTAGATTGAAAATGACCAATTTATTATTGCTTTTGGTTTTGGAGGGATTATTATTAGGCTCTGTGTGGAGTAAGGAAACTTGCCTAAGGTTTCGCCCTGACCTGCCTGGAATTAAACTCAGGTCTCACACTTGCAAAGCGAGTGCTCTAACCACTGAGCTACAGGTCTCTGTATCGATGGCCTCCTCCATGTATATTGGTCTGGTATCTGTGTAACAGGCCTGGTCTATATGTGTAACAGGCTTGTTCTCTACATAACAGCCTGGTCTTGTATAAGAGGCCTGGTCACGTTATAACTAGCCTGATATCTGGATAAAAAACAGGTATCAACATAAGATCCCTGGTCTCTGCATAACTGGTCTGCTCTCGCAAATAGACCGGTCATTGTTCAGATAGTCTAATGTCAGCGTAATAGCGCAATTCTCTATTCAACAGATGTGGTCACTTAAAACAGTTCTGATCTCTGTGTAACTGGCATGGATTCTTTACAAAAGGACTGTGCACAAAAGCTGTGGTCACTGCACAACAGGTCTGCTCACTATACACAATGCCTGGTCACTGTACAACTGGCCGGATATCTGTCCAACAGCTCCGGTCACCGCACAACAGCTCTGATCTCCATAACTGGCACTGTCTGTATGTAGTTGCCTGATTTCTGTATAACGGGCAGCTTATAACGGACAGGTCTCTGTATAACAGCTTGGAGTCTGTATCACAACTGATTCTCTGTACAGCAGTTTGCTGTGTGTATAACAGGCCTGGTCTATCAATAAGTCTTGGTCCATGTATAACTGGCTGGGCTATGTATATGAGTCTGGTTTTAGTATAATATGCTTTGTCGATGTACAAAATGATTGGTCTCTGTGTACGGAGACACCTGGTGAAATCCGAAAGAATGATGGTTTCGAGAGTGCCTTCAGACTGAACAGTTTAAATGCTGCCGATGTAAGAGAACTGTGATGGCTTGTTTTATATTGACACTCGCGTTGTGTACTATTTGATATAACTTTTTTTTCAAGTTTTCGAGGCTACTTAAGGCGCTTTCCATGACACACTGTGAAGCAAATTGTCTGTATATCACGTTAGCGAATCGCAGTTAGAAGGGCGTTGTCATAATTATTCATTGGATAGTCATAATTCCACAAATAGAAGAAGCGATCGTTTCATTCGTTTTATGTGTTTGTACTTTACCAAGTAAATAAAACAGAGAATGAAGGAATTAGTTAATTCAACAGTGGTGTTGATGAAGAATCATTGGATAACCTATCAGGAAAGCGTACAAACCATTGTTTAATGTGGGGCGGAAAGTGTGAAGAACTGTGTGCGGAAAGGCCCAATGTCTCTGTGTTTAAAAGGGAAAGCGATAGTAATTTTAAAAGTAACAAACATTGCGTCTGATATCGCCATATTACGTTTTCAATACGTCTCAAAACGCTTAAGATAATATATTGTAGAGCGATTTGAATCTACTTTGTGAGTGAAACGCCGCAGCCATTTGCACACACCGTCAATGCAGATCAATTCGTATCCACATTGCAGCGACCCCACAATATAGTGCTACTACGGCTGCGGACTCGACTGGTCACAGGAATGTGGGTGACAGTCAGAGACTTGAGCAGCAAAACCAGAAGGAATGTGAGTGTCGGGAGTGTCGTAAGATCAAACAGATGAAATGCAGCCTTTGGAGGGAAGTCTGATGGCTTGTTTCATACCGATACTCTGATAGTATGCTGTGCAAATAACAAACACCAGGTCATGCTTTGCCCCAAGTAAATCGCACTCAATGCAAGCGAGTGTTGTTAATACATTTATTTATTGTCAACGCAAAGCATTGAATCCACGAGCAAACTCATCAGTTTATCCCATTCCTTGTATTCTTTTCTACTTTTTGTCTTCGACTCATGAGCTCTTACTGAATTGTCTTTGATTTCTTAAAGCGATAGCCTACAACAATTACTCACACACACAAACACACCCATACGAGTACAGACACCACACACACTCACACACACACACAGGCAGACCCACAGAAACAAACCAAAATATACGCACTCGCACAAACCCACATCCATACACAGACAGAAACACACATCTGCACACACACCCTCACACATACAGACACACAAACAGAGACACTGCAGCAGAGACACTAACACACAGATACATTACGAATCCTATCACTGTGTCGGTTCAGTCACACAGACACACAAACCACTGGCGAAGTTTGTCAATGAAATAATCTGACATCAGAATAAAAGGAAATGTCACCGCTTTCCTAATTTCCGCTCTGAATTTAGTCTGAGTAACCGCGTAAATACACGTGTTTGTACAGCAACTCAAATACACCAGCATGAAGGCAACTCGCCAGATGATAAACGAAGGGTCATTATACCCTGTGTAGTAATATTTTTTTGAAAACCTCCAGTATAAGAAAAATAAAACAAATGTTATCCAAAATAATATAAAATTTGCAGAAACAGCAAAGAGTAAAATGATGGATTTCTTTCTCTTCCTCATCTCTGGATCACTGTCACTCGCTCCTCTATTCCTGTCCCCATCACTGTGTCCTCGCAATCTCCTGCGGGCTCGGCTGGACTCCAGTATTTGGCTGACAGTCAGGGCGTTGAGCAGCAAAATCAGAACGAATGGGAGAAACGGGGTTAATATAACGTGGAGCCAGTCAAACACTATCCATGGGAGGGAAGTGTAATAGCTGGGTTTATGTTGGCAATCCCTTGGTGTGTCGTTAACTATGTACTGTGGTACATATGCAAAATACCAGGGAATGTTTTCCACAAAGAATATCAGAGCCAATACCGCTATCACTCTCAGAGCTGTTTTTTCGGTGCAATATTTTGTTTTAAGTTTTGGGCAACAGACGGCGACATATCGATCAAAGGTGAAAGCTACTGTTAACCACACAGACATTGCCCTTGTTGTACAATCCAGGAAACGAATCAACCGGCAAATATGAGTGATGGTGACGAATGAATTTGGGAAGTTACGGTAAACAATGCGTTGGAAAATCACTGCTATGATAACCGACATCAGATCGGCCACTGTCATGGCCACCAGATAGCGAGAGATGCATTTGGAGAGACCGCACCGCCCTCGACACAGGATCACAATCGCCAATATGTTCGCTACAGAGAGTGAGAAAGAGACGATCAGTCATAATGAACATTGGAAGAGATCACAGAGTGTTGATGAACTGAACGCTGTGGACTGAGGCAACTGTCGCCTTCAAAATTCAAACCCCAATTTTTGAGATTGGAAGGCAGATGGAGCCAAACGTTATCCGCTGTGCATCACCTTCCGGTCCAGGGTTACAGAAAGAGAGAGAGAAATATAGATAGAGAGAGGGTCGGCGTGGTGAGACACACGGGCAGAGAGAGAGAGAGATAAAGAAAACAGAGAGAAAAGGGCAATAAGAACAAACAGAGCGAATTTTATTCAAAAGCGGCAGCTGAACAGCGCACATACAGCAATTAAGCGAGTGACCAATTTTATATGGAAGATTTTTGTCCACGACACCACGATACATTTGCCTCTGTTTTCGATCCGACTCGAATAATTGATAAAGCGTTGCATCAAGTGGAAGGACTATTATTATTGTTACTGTAACAGTTTTCAACAACCCAACAGAAAATCTTGTATTTTCTTATTCACTTCCCTTTCTCACGAAGGCACCTGTAACCATGGAGCTCACCCTCCCGCGCTGTGTGTAAGGTCTGAGATGATACCCTGTGTGAGAGGCGTTAAACTCCAGCACTTTGCGTACGGCCTAAGATACTGCCCTGTGTGAGGAGTGCTATCTTCCACCACTGTGTGTAACGTCTGTGACACTGCCCTGTGTGAGAGGCGCGACACTAAAGTAGTTTGCTTTTGATGTCGAGTGTCAGTCTTCAGTGTGAGGTTAATGTCTTGACATGGGACTAAACCACACAACGCTCTGATTCACATGGGAGAGTGTTACCGACTGAGTCAGTCTGAAAACGGTACTCCTTATTTCTGTGGAAAATAAACTGGTTAAACTACTTGCCAGGAACTCCAACAGCAGCGAGAATTGGGTCGTATATCCGCTCTATCCTCAACATTATCGGAATTCTCATCTTCAGAGAGAAAAAAAGCGATTCTTCCTCTTGGTACAGGACGCAGCTCACGCTGTGGGATGACGCTCAATAGCATAAATCGGAGCCGTATTTTATCCAAAGCGGAGAACGCTTTGATGAGCAATTTTACCGCCAGTTCATAGATGAGTTTGTGCCGTGGGGAATACACACTCTCCCTGAGTTATGCAATTCAACTCAGTGATTCGCTTAGCAGCAGGTGGTTTTCCATCCATGCAGAAAGCCTTTGCCTGCAATATCCCAGACGCTACCATGCGTAATACAAATTATTTTTCAGGTATCTAAATCACCTGAGAGATTCACATGTGTCCCCACTTTAAAGTGGACTTCGCCAGCCTGGGATAGAGGGCAAAATCTTTCCATTGGAGCACACAAGCTGCTTAAAGACCTGCAGAGAGTTTTCGGTACAGGAAGGGAATAACAAAGGCTGTGTGACTGAAGTGTGGGCACTGGGAATGTTGCTGGAGTTTAGCTAAAGCTGAAACACTTGTCACGGAGAATAATACTCCACACAATGCCAATTTGACATTCTTACATTCCTACATCCAGCAATCAATTGCTGCATCAAATGAAAAGTTATCAGCCTCACTCAGTGGTGATATTCTCACATCTGAATCAGAAATTGTGGTTTCCATATATTGTTGGCGATGCATCGCGTTGTCGGAGGTGATGTCATTTGAATGAGACGTTTTGCTGAGGATCCGGCTGCCTGTTCAGCTGGATGTGAAAACATCCCGTGGCACAGTGTCGTGGGCAGCAATTCCGCAGATACAATTATTTTCTCACTTCTTGAAAGTGTCTCGGACATTGCTGTGCGCAAAGTGGCGGCTGTGTTTCGCACCAACAGAAACACTGTTTCAGTGATGAAAGAGTTAAAGTGTGGAACAGGTTCCCTAAGGAGACGGTTCAAGCACTCAGTGTTGCTTCCTTGAAAAACATATTAGACAGTTTTCTTTTATGAAACAATATTATGGAATATAATACATAGGTAGGTCGGGACACATGTGCTTGCGACCGCCAGGAAGACGAGAGGCGACCCAAGTGGCCCTTATTCTTTTTTTACATCTCGCATTTCTTATGTGCTCATGTTTCAATCAGTAATAAAATAAACTACCCTTTACAGTTGATACGTTGAGCATTTGTGACATTCAAGACCTGATCAGTAAAGATTTAAATATGAAGGGTTTTTATTAATGATTTATAATTATTATTGAAATATTTGTGTCTGGAATTAATCTGTACAGTTACTAACGATTCCAGCGGCTTCCAGGCTCCACATTTACCGCACTAAATGTTTATCCTCCGGCTGAAGATTCACATGTGCATTCAACCGTGATACAACACAACAACAGCCACAACTATTGTTTACACAGTGTATTATTGCCAAGGAATTCATTATTTTATTATTGCCAAGTTGTAGAGAAAGCGGAGGTGATTCTGGGTAAAGGGCAAAGTAAGTTCAGGTCTGATCTGAAGAAGGGCATGGAGGGAAGGGCAAGGAGGAAGCCTCCTGGAGGGCAATACGTTTGACATGAAATCCAAAACACAATTACCACATCTTCCTGCCCATAATAGTGAAAAAAAACCTTCCCACTGAGCGATCGTTGCAACAGTTGTAGGTGCAGTGATTGAGCGTCAATGCTGCGATGTCTGCAAACCGATCAATGTGTACTCCAAGGCCTCGGTACACACATATACGTTGGTGACACGATTCCAGTTTATAATTCCCAGCACATATCTGAATGACATCGCTCTTCAGAGCCGTGCGAGCAACTTTACAGGTCAACTTGCGGTCTACCAGCCATCTTGGTAATTTCAAGGTCCACATTCAGTGCCGCATACCAGGAGTCCATGTCCTTGTTGGTTTCGCCACTGTGAAACGGACTCCAGCACCAGGATGCTCAATGCAACGGCAGTGTACTTTTCAGCTCTACCGCATTGCAGCCATTTTCCTTTTACCCCAAGTCTTCCACAACGCAAGTGGTAGACACTGCAATTGATCTAGGGGACATCTATCTGTGGCCAACTGAGGAGCTCCCAAGTCACAATGCAGAAGCATGTCCTATAAGATTCACTCAGCTTTTACAATACAAAAAGATAACTTGCATTGGAACATTGGTTTCCTTTAACTTAGGCGATCATGACTGGAGAGGTCTTGTCAGAGAAGAGCAGGGCTGTGTCCAAGCATAGAATAAGCGAATTTTACAGCACATAAAGAGGCCAATCGTCCCATCGTACCTGTGCCATCTGCATGCAAAGCTACCGAATGACTCCCACTCCCACATTCGTTTCCCACAGCCGTAATTTTCTTTTCTTTTGCAAGTGTATATCCAATTCACTTATCAGAAGTTTTTATTGCATCTGCTTTTATCTCCTTTTCAGGGAGTGGCTTTCAGGTGATACAATCTCGCATGGTAAATAAATGTCTCTGTCTCCAGATGAATCGTGCAGAAGCAGGACCATTATCAGGAAAGCCTGGAACACGTACTCCATGTCAATGATCCTCGGTGGCATCGTAGTTAATGAACACATCTAAAGTGGTGGGAGATCATGGCCTTGTCTTGTCTTACCCCCAATTCAACATGGATGTTTTCAGAGACCAGGGACAACCGTAACATGTATTCTAGAGATGGACTACACATTCTGGATGAAATCCAAATTTTTGGCCTTATACTCCCATGGATTCCAGTCTCAAAAAAATGCTTGACGATTTCGCGAAAATCAACTGAAGCAACGGAGTTGGGTTTTTCGCTCAGACTTTGACGATCTCTGCTGTCATATCGTAAGCCATACCCAATGTCGCACACATTAGATGTGACATTGTACGCCAGAATAGTTCTTCAATGTCAAACAACCTGCCTCCAACCCATGTGATATATGTGCAGTGATAACGTGAAGCGATCATCAAAGAAACACTGAAATCAGTGAAGTTCCTCTGTATATCTATCTCTTTCTCGGGTAAACCTTCTTGTGGACAATGACCACAATTCATCTCTGTAACAATGATGGTGGACTTGCCTCAGAAATCTGTTGTCCAGCACTAAGAGAACAGTTTCTCGTCGCGTTTGTCGGTTTCTGGCAGCAACCTGTATGATTCTCATTGTTTTAATCACACAAGTAACCCATATCATTCTTCTTTTACTTAGAGCAAATATCTCTTGGTCACGTATGAAATGAAGGCATTATTTTTTGTGTCCAATACTTTCCGACATTTAAGATTACTTATTATTAATTTTCGACTTTGCAAATGCTAGTATATATATACTGCAAACCAATGTACGTAAATATAGTGATATAAACATATTACTTATATATATTTGCCAATATCTGCCTAAATAGAGATTCACCCTGCATATCTGATAATAGTAATGATACATATGTACGCCTTTTTACCTCTTCTTGGTGTGTCAATGCGCTTCACAGAATACAGTGTGAAATGAAATGACTGTATACTGTGTTGGCGAAAAGCAGCAGCTAATTGCGTGCAAGTGTGCCCAACTAACAGTCGTGCTTTCAGTGTCGAATTTATTATTATTTTTGAAAGAATAGTTAACCTCTGAAAAGCTATCCATCTATCAACTAACAAGCGGTTTACGACTTACAGCTTGATAATCTGACGTATGTAGAGAAAGAATAATAATCATAATGATCCTTCAATTGGATATTATTATTAGTATTCTCGTCTTCTGAACGTCCGAAAGCGGTACACAGAATATGCTGTAAAGTGAACTGACCTTGTATTTGTAGGCGAAACGCCGCAGCCAATTGCGCACACCAGTGTCCCAGAAACAGTTGTGGATTGGAAATGAAAGATTTATTATTTTTATTGGAGGGATTATCATTAGGCGTCTGGAGTAAGCAACTTGCCCAAAGTTTCGCCATTTGTGCAATTGAACCCAGATCTCCCGCTTGCGGGTCGAGTGCTCTAAACCACTGAGCTACAGGATTCCACTTCAATGGTGCGCTTTCAAACATATCTCTATTGCCTATGTCAGCATTGATTTGACCATCTGTGATCTATAGATTTGTTACATAAAGCTTCTGGCCGCCAATGTCAGTTTACTGGTGGATTTTCATCAGCTATACGTCCCACTTCAGACGTTTTTTTTCCTGTGAGCTAATGGCTCTTTGACTAAGCATTTGTCTTGGGCGTAAGAACACAAGAAATGCGAGTAAAGAGGACAAGCTCCATCGAGTTGTCCTTTCACATTCCTGGCGGGCGCATGCACATTTGTCCCTGAAAAACGATGTACTTGATCCCATAATGTTACTTCCTGAAATAAATAATCTAATCTATGTTAAAAACAATTAACAATTCCTGCTTCAAAGATTTCCCAAGGGAGCAGGTTCCACAGGTTCACTATTCGCTCATTGAAACAGTGTTTTCACAGATCACTTCATGGTCAACCGCAGCCGCTCATCCCGCTCGTAGTCAGGCTCCACCACTGTTAAGCGCTCTGAGACGCTACCCAGCATGGAGGGCGTTATGTAATTGCTACTTGTCATGTTTTCTGTTATATCAAGGAGAAATTTGGAAATGGGAAATTTGGAGGTCAACAATATGATGTTTCAACACAAACTGACTTAATATTACATGGGTTAAATAGTTTCCATCTGCAACTTGTTGGATCGCAACGTTATCTTTCAAAGAGAGCAGAAAGCTTCCAATTGAACCTGGTGTTCGAAAATAAAATCAGCCAAATCTGAAAGGAAATAACGCTAATTCCTCTAACCAGATATCAGACTGTTTTATTATTATTCGTTCGTTATTCCCCAATATCCCGATGGGTCAGACGAAAGGCCGATACAATCAACAGATCTTATAACAGAATAACACCACTACAGATATCTAGAGTTCAAGACTTCAAGACTGTCTTTCCAGCACACAAACTTGATTCTTCATGCTTTCAGTCTTCTTGCTTACAGCTTTCAATCTTCCAACTGATATCCTCAGTCTTAGTGTTTCCAGCTCTCAGTCTTCCATCTCCGTACCCGCGACTCCGCGACACGGGATGGCCCCATCTCCCGCATCCTTGTCTCCGCAGCCCGGGACGGCCCCATATCCCGTGCATTTGTCTACGGGACACGGAACGGCCCAATCGCCTTTCCGCAGCCCGCGACGGTCCCATCTCCCGTACCCTTGTCTCCGAGACTCGGGACGGCCCCATCTCCCATATCATTGTCTCCGCGACCCGGGACGGCCCCGCACACAAAGTTATCGGAACTCTTATACCGATGTTTGTCCAATCATGGTGTGGACATTAGACCACCTGGTCGAAAACATGCCGGGTTCACGTGAACATCTCATGGGGTATACGTGTCTCGCACACATACACATTGTCCTTAAGACCCCTGTTATCTGATCTAATTGTCTAAGATAGAGGATTGATCTGTTTAGGTCTGTATCTGGTGCTCATTATTTTGTGGTGTGGGATCATTAGTACATTCCTTTTAAGTGTCTGGTTATTCCTTATCAGTATCCCGGGATGGTACCGAGGTCCTCTAGTTTGTCGCTAGTCTGTCGCTTCGCCCTGTCAGAATCCAGTGACTTATTGCTCAGTCGAGATCCTGTGTCGACTGCTACCTTGGACCGTTACCTCTGTGGGCGTGTTGTCATTTACTGATAAGAGGTGACCCCCTGCCCCTGTCCGTTATTCTTTCAAAAACAGAAGAAAACAGATGTCTCCTTTCCCATGACTCTCAGTCCAGTTGTCCCCCAACACTTAACTTAAAAGTTAACCCATTATGATTCTAACATTATACAAAAAGTGTATATTCTATCAATACCCATATCCTGAGCTACAGGCACACCCTCAACGACACACTCAACCTCATCCACACCCTCACCAACACTCTCACGCTCACCCACAGCCTCACACACAATCTCACCTTCACCCTCACTCTTGCCCTCACACTCAATGACACACTCACTCTCACCCAGAGCCTCACCCTCACCCACAACTTCACCCCTCACATACCCTGGCCCACACCCCCACCCCGACTCTCACCCTGCACATCAACCAAACCCTCTCCCTCAACCGAACACTCCCCCACTGCCTCACCCATACCCACACTCTCACCCTGAAACACACCCACAACCTCCCCCACACGCACACTAGCACCACACCCACATCCTCACCCTCACCCACATCCTCATCCTCATGCACAATCTCATTCTCAGCCTTACCCTCACCATCACCTTCACCCACAGCCTCACGCTCACCCATCCCTGATCCACATCCTCACTCTCACCGACAACCATACCCACATCCTCACCCTCAACCACACCCTCATCCAAATCCTCACCCTCATCCACAATCCACAAGATTTGATGTAGACTTTGCTCTGTGCAAATTGTCTGTCAATTTCGTTTAGAAACGCAACATTCACTTTATAGTAAAACCTGTGAAAGATTTCAGACGGCGGCCCAATGTGCAAGGGCTCATCTAAACTATAAGCTTTATTGCATACTTACTCAGATTATGGAAGGTTGCTGGCGAAATACACATTTTGTTAAACACAGTGAGACGAGGTGGAAGGCAAACTGCGGATTTCTCTCAGTCAGCCGATATTGTGCTCCTCCTTTAACGCTTTTCCTTGCTCGCTAGCGGGGAAACAATTGGTACCAATTGGTGTCCCGCTTTTCCTGGTAGATTTCAAGCATCCCCGAGCTTTTCCCGTCATCACTCAAACCAGGCCTGAAGTAAGGATGAACTTTCTCAGTGAAAAAGGAGAAGAAAGTGTGGAGATGTTGTCAGCGTTGCAGAATGACACCCGTCCAATCTCACAGTCCGGGTAAACTCCCAGCTTCTCGCATCTCTGTGTCATGGGCAGGGTGGTGCGATCTTTGGTCAGAGCTTTGTATTCACCCTCACTCTCTTCAGGTCCTCAGTCACGGTAAGTTTGGGACGGGCTGTTTGAGGATCCAGAGTCACATCGGCTGGAGAGGAGAGAGAGAGAGAGAGAGAGTTTTGCACTGAACACGGCAGGTTGATGTGAATATCGTGTCTTGTCATTAAGACTCTTACCGACACAGCGGCTAAGCCAATTCCTCTCTGCAAACAAGAAAGGAGAGGTGGTCAGGCCTCTGTTCAGTATAAGCATCATTCCCTGTTTAATTTGCCACTGAGTGAGGACACGGAAACTACTACCTCAGTGTGAGTCCTAACTGGTCATGTTTACTGAACTCCCGGGACACCAGCCCACAGTCTAAATTGCGTGATGCCGTATATCAAATAACGAGATTTCTGTTTCCATTGCAGAGAGATGGAGAAACAACATGGTCACAATAATGGACAAGGATTAAGGTCGTGTGCGGAGCAGCACAGGAAGCTGTGAGTACAATATGACCAGGGAAGAGACAGCTTCTCTCCCGACACGAAGGGAGGAAGAAAATATAGTGGTGAGAGCAAGGCAAACGAGAAGGGGAAGAATAACAAACAGCTACAATAACATAATAATAATGACAGCAATAATCCTTCCATTTGATACAGCGCCTTATCACATCGTGAAGACGCCTCAAAGCGCTTCACAGAGTATGCTGAATGTGAATTGACTGTATATTTTCAGGGGGAAACACAAAGGCCAAATGCACACAGCGACATGCTACAAACTGTCGTGGATTCAATCTACCAATTTATTGCTTTTTTTAGAATTAATACAATAAACAAACCAGTTGGAACAATCTCGGGCAAAGGTGAGGACAAGAAAAGCAATGATGGAATAGACCAGTAATCAATCAGTTCAGTCAGTGGATAAAGAAAGGATACGTTGCCAATTAAATATCCCAGAAGATGCAATGGGCTTGGAGGTGAAATTGAAATCAGCATTATCAAAGAGATGTATACAAGACTAGGAAATAGTGTGAAGGAGAAGATCGGGAAATCGAGGGTGTAACATCCGGAAATCTTTACAGCAGTGGAGGGAGGCATCCGGATAAAGCTGTGGAGACAGGTGAGACTATCCATGGTTTTCTTTTTGTGTCGCTTTTTGCATAAATTTCTCTCTCTCGCTCTTTATCTCTCTCTCTCTCTCTCTCTGCGTATTCCCAATTAATGAACATGTCCATTTCTGCGTCCAGTGTCTGGTGTCTCTGTCTGTCTCTTCGGCCGTGTCTTTGGCTACCATCTTGGCTCTATGTCCCGCACGACCAGCCCTACCATCGGTGGCCAGCATTTCAGCCTCTCTGCCCCCACACTCTGGAACTGCATCCCACGGTCCCTTCGTCTGGCTTACTTGCTTGCCTCCTTCAAGGCCGGACTCAAGAACCTTCTCTTAGACAGTGCCTTTTGTCGCCCTCCTACCGCTATGCCTTCCCTCAGCCCTACACCACACCTCATTCATGCTCGGGCCCCGACATTTAACTGTTCAGCGCTTTGGGATGTCCTCCAGACGAGAAAGGCCCTCTGACAATGTAGTTTTGTTGATTAAGGGGGGGATACGTTTTCGTAAGGGAGCGTGTGTATAAGCTAGTATGTGTGTGTAAGGGGATTTATGAGAAGGGGAGGTTATGCGTGTAGGGGAGTGCGTGTGTAGGTGAGGGCATGCATGTAGGGGAGTGTGTGTGTAAGGGGATGGTGTGCTTTGGGGAGCATGTTGAAGAGACAATGTGTATGTGAGTGTATATACGCGAGGATAGGTCTTTTTGGGGTTGGATGTGTGTAGGGGATGATGTGCCTGGCACGGGATGTGTCTCTGTAGTATTTAGGGGAGAATGTGTGTCTGCAGGGGATGGTACGTGTCGGGGAGAATGTACACAGGGGAGGGTTTGGGTGCGGCGTGTGTGTGTCTGAACGAGGATGGAGTGTCTTGGTGATGATGTGGGTTTGAAGGAGCGGCCGTGTTTTGGGAAGTGAGTGTAAGGGAGGACATGTCTTTGTAGGAGGCTATGGGGGAGGATGTGTCTTTGTAGGGGAGGGTGTGTGTAAGGTAGGATGTGTGCGTTGGGTATATATGCCTTTATAGGTTGTGCGTGTGTAGGGGAGGATGCTTGTGTGCAGTAGACGATTTGTGTACAGGGGAGGGCGTGTGTCGCGGAGGTTGTGGGTGTTAGAGAGGGCTTGTCTTTGTCGGTGAGGGTGTGTATAGGGGATGATGTTTGTACATGGTGCAGAGTCCGTGTATAGGGGATAGTGTGTCTAGGGGAGCGTGCGTCTTTGATGGCAAGTTGTGTGTAGGGGAAGATACGAGTCTGTAGGTAAGGGTGTGCAAGTACGGGATGCTGTGTGTGTATGGAAGTGTATATGTGTAGGGGATGGTGTTTGTTGGGAAGATTGAATGTTTATGGGATGTTGTGTGTCTGCAGGAGATGGAGAGTGCAGGGGTGGATTCGTGTTTTTAAGGGAAGTTGTGTAGTGGATGGTGCATATGCAGAAGAGGTAGTGTTTGTTAGTGAGGGCGTGTGCGTCGTGCAAGTTGTGTGTGTAGGGCAGGGTGTGTTTGCATGGAATGGTGTTTGTAGGGGAGGATGATATGTCTTTGAAGGGGACGGTTTGCATTGGAGAGGATTTGTGCGTGTATGTGTGTGTTTGTACGGGATGGTGTATGTGCAGGTGAGGGCTGATGTAGCGCAGTTTTGTGTGAAGGGGAAGGTGTGTGTGTGATTCGGACGGTGTGGGTTCAGTGGATGCTTTGTGTTGGGGATGGTATTTGTTTGAAGGAAAATGTGTGCGTGTAGCGGAAAGTGTATGTTTGTAGGGGCTGGACTGTGTAGGGAAGGATGCGTGTTGGTTGGGGATGGTTTGGGTAGGGGAGGTATTGATTTGATAGGGGAGCGTGCGTGTTGTGTAGGATGTGTATGCAAGGGAGGTTGTTTGTGTTGGGGAGTGTGTTTTGTAGCGTGGACTTTTGTGTAGGGGAGGGCGTTTGTGCAGGGCATGGTGTTTGTGGTGGTGTGTGAGTAGTGGAGATTGTGTGTTTAGGGGAGGAAGTGTATTTGAAAGGGAAAATGTGTGTAGGAGTTGGCGTGCACATGGTGTAGGGAGTGTATGTAGGAGAGGGCGTGTGTGTTGGGTCGGTAGTGTTTGTAGAGTAGTCTATGTTTTTAGGGGAAAGTGCGTGAAGGGCAGAGTGTGTGTAGGGCAAGATGTTTGTCTGTGGGGGACGGATTCTGTTGAGAAATATGTGTGTGTATGTATGGGAACTCTCTGCTCGCCGGCCTTCCCGGCACCTCCCTCCACATTGCAGGTCATTCAGAACTCTGCAGTTCGTGTACTGTCGCGCACCAATCTTCGGGGCCACATTAACCCCACACTCGCCCTCACCCACGGCTTCACCCTCGCCCTCACCCTCGCTCGCCTCCACTGGCTCCCCATTCTCCAGAGAATCGAGTTCAAGATCCTCATGCTCACCTACAAGGTCATTCACGGCCTCGCTACCTCCTACCTCTCCAACCTGCTATCCCCCTACCTACCTGTCCGTACAATCCGTTCCTCTGGATCCGGTCTGCTCCACATCCCCCACCCCAACCGCCCTACCATCGGTGGCCGGGCCTTCAGCCTCTCAGCCCCGAGGCTCTGGAACTCCATCACCCAGTGCCTTCTCCGCTACCTCCCTTTCCTCCTTCAAGGCCGGTCTCAAGACCTTTCTCTTTGATCGTGCCTTCAGTTCCCTCTCGACCCTCTAACAACTCCTCGCTCCTTCCCTTCCCTCCCCTCCCCCTGACCATTTACCCTCTGCTCGGGTCCTGATCCAACTGTACAGCGCCTTGGGACGTCCTCCCGAAATGTAAGGCGCTCTATCAATGGAATCTTGTTGTTGTTGTTGTTGTTTTGTGTAGTGGTGGATACGTGTGTAGGGATGGATGCGTGTGTGCGTTGTGGATGCTGTAATTATAGTGGAGATTGTGCGTAGATGAGGTATTGTGCGTAGGGCAGAGTGCGTATAGCGAAAGATCTAAGTATGTAGTGGATGGATTGTGTTGAGAAGGATGTGTATGACGTGGCGGGTATGTGTAGGGGAGGATGCGTGTGTGCAGTGGATGGTGTGTGTACCGAGGAGGGTGCATGCAGGGGAGGGGGGTGAGTGTTGAGGGAGCCGTGCCTTTGTAGGTTTTAGTGTGTGCAGGGGAGATATTGTGTATGTTGGTGATGGTGTGTTTTTCTGGATTATGTGTGTTTGTAGGAGAGAGGTTTGTGTAGAGGAGTCTGTGTGCAGGTGAAGATATGTTTTTATGGTTGGACTTGTGTAGGGGATGGTGTATTTGTGGAGCGAGGAATGTATCTCTAGCGGAAGGTGTGTTTACGGATAATGTGTGTCTGTATGGGAGGGTGCGTGTCGGTGAGAATGTGTTCAGGGGACGGTGTTTGTAGGGTGTGTGTGTAGGGGGTGACGATACGTGTTTGTAGGAGACGGCGTGTGCAGAGGTGGGTGTGTGTGTTTAGGGAGTGTGTTTATATGTAGGACAGGAAGTGTCTAGAGAAAGCTGTATCTTTGTAGGGGAGGGTGTGTATGTAAGGGAGGATATATTCCTGTCGTGCGTAATGGAGGATACGTGTGTGTGTAGTGGACGGAGTGTGTATAGGGGAGGTTGTGCGTAGGGGAGGGTGGTTGGGGAGGACGTCTCTTTGTTTGGTAGGTTGTAGGTAGGGGAGGATGTGCGTATATAGTATAGTGTGTGTGTCTATAGTGAGGGTGTGTTTCTATGTGAAAGCATGTCTTTGAATGGCATGGTTTGTGTAGGGGCGGATATGATTATGTAGGTGAGGGTGTGCGAGTAGGTGATGGTGTGTGTAGTGGAGGTCGTGTGTGTACAGAAGTGTCTGTGTTTCGGGGATGGTGTGTGTAGGATAGAGTGTGTGCGTATGGGATGATGTGTGTCTGTGCGGACGTCTCAAAGCGCTTCACAGAATATGCTGTAAAGTAAATTAACTGTATATTTTTGTCGAAACGCGGCAGCCAATTGCGCACAGCAATGTCCTACAAACACTCGTGGATTGAAATGACCAATTTATTATTGTTTTGTTTTGGAGGTATTATTATTAGGCACTGTGTGGAGTAAGGAAACTTGCCTAAGGTGACAACAGGTGATTGGGATCGTGACTGGAAAATTGACCGATCTAATTCTGGTCTGTAACAGTGGCCTCTGGTATCATTGCCTGGAAAACCAAGGTAGAAATTAGATAAATAATTTCAATCAATAAGTGTGCATCACTGTAAAGCTCTGAAAGACGCTTTTATGAAACCGAAACTAAATTGTATTTTCCGTGTTGCTTTTTCTCAGTCTCTTTACAGGAAGTGATTTTTCTGATACGAAAACGGAAAATTTTGAACAAGAAAGAAAGAAATGATCAAATCTAAACCTCTTTTCTCTAACATGGTTTCTTCGCGGGGAATGTGGTTAGACCAGAGAATTCCGGTGTGGGGGGAGCGGGCACCGGTATGGACACAACGAGCAGAGAGAGCAGGGAATTTCCTTTAGAACACAGAGCTCCATTACGGTGGCTTTTATGTGCCGAAAGGTCTGCACCTCATGACAAAGCATTTAGTTTTGTAATGAATATTGAAATGCTTCCATGTAGTGCAACGGTTCCTTCTTTTATTAAATTTTGAAATAAATTTCTTCATAATTATTTTCTCGTTTGAATATGGCCCCAAAATGGCCGTCAGAAGTGGCCGCCTGGGCCTAGTTACAATGGCCGACTGAGAGTGTGTCTCAAATTAATCACAGTAATCCTTGTATTTGATATAGCGCGCTGTGTGTGTCTGTACATTGCTTTGCTGTGTTTGTTTCTGTTCGTTTCTGTGTGTATCTCTCTGTGTCTGTGTGTATCTCTGAATCTCTCTCTGTGTATCTCTGTGTCTGTGTGTGTTTCTGTAACTCTCTCCCTCTCTCTCTGTATCTCTCGCGCTCTGTAGCTCTCTGTGTCTGTGTGTGTATGTGCATCTCTGTCTGTGTGTGTTTCTCTATCTCGCTATGTATCACACCCTGTGTTTTGTGTGTGTCTGCAGATCTCATTCTGCGTGTGTCTCTGATTATCTCTCTCTCTGTATCTCCCTGTGTGTTTCTGTATCTCCCTCTGTATTTCTCTGTGTGTGTCTGTACATTGCTCTCTATATCTCTGTGCCTGTGCATCTATGTTTGTGTATGTCTATGTATTTCTCTCTCCATGTATTTCTCTCTGTGTGTGTGTCTGTATATCTCTGTCTGCGTATATCTCGGTATCTGTGTGTGTATCTGTATTTGTATCACTCTCTGTCTGGGTTTATCTCTCTGTCTGTGTGTGTGTGTTTCTCTCGCTCTGTCTGTGTGAGTGTTTCTCTCTCTCTCTGTGTGTGCTTCTCTCTGTATCGCTGTGTGTGTGTTCCTCTCTCTGTGTCTGTGTGTGTGTTTCTCTCTCCGGCTCTGTGTGTGTTTTTCTCTCTCCCTCTGGCTGTGTGTGTTTCTCTCTATCTCTCTGGCTGTGTGTGTTTCTCTATCTCTTTGGCTGTGTGTGAGTTTCTCTCTCTCTGGCTGTTTGTGTGTTTTCTCTCTCTCTGGCTGTGTGTGTTTCCCTATCTCTCTGGCTGTGTGTTTTTCACTCTCTGTCTGTGTGTGTGTGTGTGTGTGTGTGTGTGTTTCTCTCTCTATGGCTGTGTGTGTGTTCTCTGTCTCTCTGGCTGTGTGTGTGTTACTCTCTCTCTCTGGCTGTGTGAGTGTTTTTCTCGATCTCTCTTGCTGTGTGTGTTTCTCTATCTCTCTGGCTGTGTGTGCGTTTCTCTATCTCTCTGGCTGTGTGTGTGTTTCTCTCTCTCTGGCTGTGTGTGTGTGTCTCTCTCTCTGGCTGTGTTTCTCTCTGTGTGTGTGTGTTTCTCTCTCTCTCTGTGTGTTTCTCTCTCTGTGTGTGTGTTTCTCTCTCTCTCTCTGTTGTTTCTCTGTGTGTGTGTGTGTTTCACTCTCTCTCTGGCTGTGGTGTGTTTCTCTCTCTTTCTCTGTGTGTGTTTCTCTCTCTCTCTTTTGTTTTTTCTCTCTGGCTGTGTGTGTGTTTCTCTCTCTCTCTGGCTGTGTGTGTTTTTTCTTTCTTTTTGTTTCTCTCTCTTGGCTGTGTGTGTTTTCTATCTCTCTGTGTGTGTGTTTTTCTGTCTTTGTCTATGTGTGTGTTTCTCTCTCTCTCTGGCTGTGTGTGTGTTTCTCTATCGCTCTGGCTGTGTGTGTGTTTCTCTATCTCTCTGGCTGTGTGTTTGTTTCTCTATCTCTCTGACTTGTGTGTGTGTGTTTCTCTCTCTCTCTCTCTCTCTCTCTCTGTGTGTTTCTCCCTCTCTCTGGCTGTGTGTGTGTTTCTCTATCTCTCTGGCTGTGTGTGTGTTTCTCTCTCTGTGTCTATGTGGGTGTTTCTCTTTTTGTCTGTCTGTGTGTGTGTTTCTCTCTGGCTATGTGTGTGTGTGCTTCTCTCTCTATGGCTGTGTGTGTGTTTTTCTCTCTCTGTCTGTGTGTTTGTTTCTCTCTCTCTGTCTATGTGTGTGTTTCTCTCTCTCTCTGGCTGTGTGTGTGTTTCTCTCTCTCTCGTACTGTGTGTGTTTCCCTCTCTCTGTCTGTGTGTGTTTCTCTCTCACTCTGGCTGTGTGTGTTTCTCTCTCTGTCTGTGTGTGTGTTTCTCTCTCTCCTTGTCTATACGTATATTTCTCTCTCTCTCTGGCTGTGTGTGTGTGTTTCTCTCTCTCTCTGGCTGTGTGTATTTTCCTCTCTCTGTCTGTGTGTATCTCTGTCTATCTCTCTGTGTGCAAAAGTACGTCTCCATAACACCCTCTCCTTGTGTGTACATATCTCTCTCTCTCTCGGTCTCTCTGCCTGTGTGTGTCTCTGTGTTTCAGTCAGTTACCGGTTAGAGTCTCATTGAGGCCCAGGCAGGAAATTATGTTTTTGAGAAAACGCTGCAATTTCTGTGTTAATAAAGATATAAACCGCAGTTCTGGGCTGTGTGGGTAACGCATAATTATGCTGACACAAGTGAACTCAATACAACATGGTTTTACAGCACAAACTAACAGATTTACACCAAATGCATATTCACAAGCGTCCGATAATCAGTGAAACAAATGGCCCATTTTGAGCTGTTGCTCTGTGTTGATGTTATATTTGAGCTGTGTTTGATTTCCATGTTGTTTTGCCCTTTGCTCTCGAGCTGTGGCTGTCAGTAGCCGAGAGGAACATGAGTCTGTGAGTTCAGCGCTGCACATCCCCTGTGGTGTGT
>NW_024705903.1:0-20201 GCF_018977255.1 Callorhinchus milii | reverse complement strand
GTGGGGGGGTGGGGGGGGGCGAGGGAGATGGGGGCGAGTGGGGTGGTGGCGAGGGGAGTGAGGGCGGGGAGGATGAGAGATCGGTGGGGGGGGGGGTTGTGGGATGGGCCATAGGGTGTAGGAGGGGTTACCCTTAATGTTGTCTATCATAAACTGGACATCTACCCCCACCCCTCCCCCCACTCCTCTCTCTCTCTTCCGTTCTCTCCATCTCCCCCACCACCCTCTCTCTGCCCCCCCCCCCCCCATACCCGCTATGACCCTCTCCCTCTCTCCACCCCTCTCCCCCCCCACTCTCTCCCTCTCCCCACCCTCTCTCTCCCCTCTCTCTCGTTCTCCCCCCTCTTTCCCCCCCCCCCCCCGCTCCCCCTCCCTCTCCCTCTCATACCCCCGTCCCCCCCCCTCTCTCCCCATCCCCCCCCCCACACTCTTTCTCTCTCCCCTCTCTCTTTCCACCCCCCACTCTCTCTCCGCCTCTCTCCTCTCTCCACCCCCCTCCCCCCTCTCTCTCCCCCCAGGCACGGCTATGGTTACTGGGCCTGGGGTTCAGTCTGGCTTACGGCAGTATGTTCACCAAGATCTGGTGGGTTCACACCGTGTTCACCAAGAAAGAGGAGAAAAAAGAGAAACGAAAGGTGATTGATCCGTAGAGCCATTAACTCAACCATCGCCTCGCGAGCGAGAGGACCCCGGGCTCGATTCCCGGCCGGTCAGGTCAGGGGCGAAACCTTGGACAATTTACCTTAATTCCACCCAACACACACACACACACACACACACACAGAGACACCCCCCCCCACACACACACACGCCTCTGTTTACCCGGCAGTAAGTGGGAACCTGAATCGCTTTTCCCGGGAGTAATAATTCCATTCAAATCAATAAAAAATAATTGGGTCACTTCGGTCCGCGGCTGTGGTTTAATGTCTGGTCCGCACTGTGCCAACGTGTTCGTCAGCCTAGACTGTGAGCTCGAAGACCCCGACGTGGGGTCTCGAACTGACCCCAGACCCCAGGAGGCGAGCGAGCCGGGCTGTGACCCTGTGCCTCTCTCCTCCCAGCACCTGGATCCCTGGAAGCTCTACGCCACAGTCAGTCTCCTCCTGGGCATCGACGTGCTGACTCTGGCCATCTGGCAAATTGTGGACCCTCTACATCGTACCATCGAGGTGAGAGAACGCCCCCCACCCCACCATTAATCCCTCCAACTCACTCCCCCCACCGCTCCCCCACCTCGGCCTTCCCCACCGCCCCTCGGCAATGGCCCCAGCCCCAGTCCACACGCCGTCACAATAATAATAACTCGGTCACTTCAACCCACGGCTGTTTGTGGGCACGTCGCTGGGCACAGTTGGCAGCCGAGTTTCGCCCCCGAAACACACAGTCGCTACACTTTGCGGCGTGTCCTGCGAAGCGCTTTGGGACGCAAAGCTTATCATCATCATTAGTATTATTATTATTATTTCTCTCTCTCTCCAGGAGTTCACAAAGGAGGTCCCGGAAGGTGATCAGGACGTGTTGATATTACCCCAACTGGAGCATTGCAGCTCAAACAAGATGAACACCTGGCTCGGTATGTTCTCCTCCTCCCCACCCTGTCCCTCTCCCCCTCCACCCACCCCATCTCCCCCTCCCCCACACCCCTCCCTTCCCCCTCTCGATGAACAACTCCCGTCACTGAGTTGCGTTCTGCTGCATTCGTTACTCCCAACGCACGCGGAAGCCCATCACGGTCGCTTAAGAGTTTCCAGCCCGAGCTGAGGTTTCCCTGTATCACTCGCGACCACATCACTCCCACCCTCGCCCTCGCTCTCGCCCTCGCTCGCCCCCACTGGCTCCCCATCCCCCAGGGGATCGAATTCAAGATCCTCATCCTCACCTACAAGGCGATTCATGGCCTCGCTCCCTCCTACCTCTCCGACCTACTATCCCCCCACATACCCGCCCATACCCTCCGTTCCTCTGGCTCCGGTCTGCTCCGCATCCCCCGCCCCAACCGCCCGACCATCGGTGGCCTTCAGCCTCTCAGCCCCGAGGCTCTGGAACTCCATCCCCAGTGCCTTCGCCGCTTCCTCCCTTTCCTCCTCAAGGCCGGTCTCAAGATCTTTCTCTTCGACCATGTCTTCAGCTCCGCTCTCGACTCTCTACCCCCTCCTCGCACCCTCCATTCCTTCCCCTCACCCTGACCATTTTCCCCCAATGCTTGGGGCCCGACCCAACTGTCCAGCGCCTTGGGACCTCCTCCCGACGTGAAAGGCGCTCTATAAATGAAATCTTGTTGTTGTTGTTGTATCCCACCTACACCTGGAAATCCCAGAGATAGATTGCTGGAATGGAATGCCGACTGTCTCCCTCTCTCCCCCTCACCCTCTCCCATTCTCTCCCTCCCCCTCAACCCCCGTCACTCTCCCCCCCCCGCCCCCCACCCCAGGTATCGTGTACGGGTATAAGGGTTTGCTGCTGTTGCTGGGAATATTTCTGGCGTATGAAACCAAGAGCGTCTCCACCGAGAAGATAAATGATCACCGGGCGGTGGGAATGGCAATCTACAACGTCGCTGTGAGTGTGTTCTCTGCTGGTGTCTGACCCCTCACCTCACAGGAGTGTGTGTGTGTGTGTCTGTCTGTGTGTGTGTCTGTCTGTCTGTGTGTGTCTGCGTGTGTGTGTGTGTGTGTGTGTTTGTGTGTGTGTGTCATTCTGTGTGTGTGTGTGCGTAGTTTTGTAGCCGGTAGCAAACCCTTCGCAGTCCGGCGTCTTGGGACGTCCTCCCGACGTGAAAGGCGCTTTGTCAATGTCATTTGTTGTTGTTCTTGTTGTTGTTGACCAGTCTGAGCTGTCGCAGGGTTTGTCAGACAGTTGGTGGGTTTGTGAGTCTGATGATTAAAATGTAATTATTTCGCGACCCGTTTGTTTGTCGATTGTTGGATCCCTTTTCCGGGGGCAATAATCCCTTCACGCAAATTATTATTTTGTCCCTCGAATCCACAACCGTTTGTAGGGATGTCTTTCGGCGCAATCGGCCGCCGCATTTCGGCCCACAAAATGCGGAGCGGATTCACTTGAAGGCGCGTCCTGTGGAGCGGTGAAACACCTCAACGACGTGACAAGGCCTTTTATCAAATGCGAGAACTATTATTATTATTATTGTTGTTTGCCCGGTCGGAGACTGACAAGTGGGATCCGACTTACTGCCAGGTAATAATAATAATAATAATCCTTGCATTTGATAAAGCGCTTTTCACGTCGGGAGGACGTCCCAAAGCGCTTCACAGAACACACTGTAAAGTGAATTGACTGTATATTTGTGGGCGAACGCGGCGGCCAATTGAGCACAGCAATGTCCCACAAACAGTCGTAGATTGAAAATGACCAATTTATTATTGTTTTGTGGTTTTGGAGGGATTATTATTAGGCTCTGTGTGGAGTAAGGAAACTTGCCCGAGGTTTCGCCCTCTGCCTGGAATTGAACTCAGGTCTCTCGCTTGCAAAGCGAGTGCTCTAACCACTGAGCTACAGGACTCCCATCATGGCATCTCTCTCTCTCTCCCCCACCTCTCTCCCCCCCCACAGGTGCTGTGTATGATCACGGCCCCCGTCACGATGATTGTGACCAGCCAGCAGGACGCAGCATTCGCCTTTGCCTCCCTCGCTGTTGTCTTCTCGGTCTACATCACCCTGGTGGTCCTGTTTGCCCCCAAGGTAGGTGCCCACAGGCTGCTCTGTGTCACGCCAGTCTCCTGAGGGGGTTGCAGGGAGGGGGTGAGAAAGGGGGGGGGGGAAGGGTCATTAAACGACCACGATAGAACCCGGCAGGGGAACACTTCCTCTCTGTTGTGTTGAGGGATCGTTTATGATCTTGTAATCTCTCGTCCAGTCCTGCGATCGATCTCTTGTAATCATGGGATTTCCTGTGATCTCTTCTGATCTGTGATCGTCACTGCCGAGCACTCTGGAACCCCACCCGGTGTGAGGGGCGCTGTGCAAATGCAAGTTGTTGTTGATCTCTCCTGTCCACCTGTGATCTCCTGATCTCTCTATGATCTCCTGATCTCTCTATGATCTCTCTATGATCTCCTGATCTATGATCTCCTGATCTCTCTATGATCTCTCTATGATCTCCTGATCTCTCTATGATCTCCTGATCTCTCTATGATCTCCTGATCTCTCTATGATCTCCTGATCTCTCTATGATCTCCTGATCGCTCTATGATCTCTCTATGATCTCCTGATCTCTCTATGATCTCCTGATCTCTATATAATCTCCTGGTCTCTCTCTGATCTCCTGATCTCTCTATGATCTCCTGATCTCTCTATGATCTCCTGATCTCTCTATGATCTCTCTATGATCTCCTGATCTATGATCTCCTGATCTCTCTATGATCTCCTGATCTCTCTGTGATCTCCTGATCTCTCTATGATCTCCTGATCTCTATATAATCTCCTGGTCTCTCTCTGATCTCCTGATCTCTCTATGATCCCCCGATCCCTCTATGATCTTCTGATCTCTCTCTGATCTCCTGATCTCTCTATGATCTCCTGATCTCTCTCTCTGATCTCCTGATCTCTCGATGATCTCCTGATCTCTCTATGATTTCCCGCTGAGAACAGATCCGTCGGCTGGTCACTCGAGGCGAGTGGCAGTCGGAGCAGCAGGACACCATGAAAACTGGCTCCTCCACCAACAACAACGACGAGGAGAAATCCAGGCAACTAGAGAAGGAGAACCGTGAGCTGGAGAAGATCATAGCGGAGGTGTGTCTTCTCCCGGGATAGCCGTGGGCTGGTGGGGTGGGAGTGGGGGGAGAGGGCGGGAGGGATAACCAAACCCATGGCCAGAGCTGACCCAATCTCTTTCTCGCCCCCCACTTGCTCCCCCCTACCAGAAGGAAGAGAGAATCTCCGAGCTCCGGCAGCAGTTGAGCGAGAGGCAGCAGGTTCGAGCTCGCCGCAGACCGTCCCACCCTGCCAAGGACCCCTTCTCCTCGGACAACCACTTCACCAACTCCTCCTCGGGCCCCGTGCCCGCCCTCTACCAGCCACAACTGCCCCTCGTCAAGTGCCTGGTGTCGGGGGAGCAGGCGGGAGAGAGAGCAGGAGAGAGAACGGGCAGGAACAATTGCGATGGCAGCCGTGTTCATCTGCTGTACAAGTGATCAACTGTGGGCCAGACACGGTGAGAGGGGGAGGGAGGGAGGGAAGGGGTTTGGTGGCGGAGGGTGGTGGGGTCATGGAGTATTGACCCACCCTCTCTCCTTCACCGGTGAACCCCCGTAACTCCCTCCCCCCCCCAGCACCTCCCACCTCCTTCTGCCCCACTCCTCTTTATCCGTTCGTCCTTCCCTCGCTCCCCTCCCCACCATTATTGGATGGGCTTCTTGATTTCCCTTCACACACCCCCCCCCACCACCGCTGCCCTCTCTGTGAAGTGCTTTGAGACCCCCCCCACCCCCTTCCCCAGGTATAAAGCACAAAAATTGTCGAACACTCTCTTTAATGGGGCAAAGGCAGTCGAGGTCCAGATCAGCCAAGTTCTTATAGAATAGCAGAACAGGCTCGAGGGGCTGAATGGCCTCCTCCTGTGTCTATGTCCCCTCCCCCTCCCCGAACGTTTTGCCGCAAAAGGAAATTGACGGGAGGGCTAAAGGCTGCCGGTAACGGGTCGGTGAGCTTGAGGGATGAGCTCACACGGGGCAGGTTAGTGAACCGTTTAGTGACGAGAACGAGGCACCCGATCGTCTAATAACCCACAATGTCGAGACGCAAAGTGGCTTTGACTTGTCCCCGTGGCCCTCGCTGTACAGTGTCACGTTCGTAGTGGACTGAACCAGTCTCTCTCTCTCTCTCTCTCACACGCACCCCCTCTCCACCGTGTTGAAAATGAACCCTTCCCGTTGTAGGTTAGGCAAGCGGCTGCTGGGTTTTGAGGCAATGCATGGGGTCCACGTCCACTCTGTCCCTCGTCACTCGACCGTTGTATGATTTGTAATAAAATGTTTCTGTAACGCTGACTTTCACGGGCGACTCCACTTATTTTTTCCCCGTTTCCGCCAAGGCTCGAGACGACGACAAGTTGCATTTCCACGGCGGGGGAAGTGTCCCGGAGCGCTTGACAGTGGCGGAGCCTGACACCGAGCCAGGGGAGGAAGGGAGGGAGGGAGGGAGGGAGGGAGGGAGGCGGAGGGTTCGAGGGAGAGAGAGAGCGACAGAGTTTCAGGGCGTGGTGGCTGGAGGCACGACCACCGATGGTGGAGTGGGAGAGGGGACGAGGGACGAACATGCGTCCAATTCCCTTTTGAGAGCTGTTATCGAATCTGCTCCACCACCGTCAGGCAGTACGTTCCCGAGCGTACATCTCCCCGAGTAAAAAAACACGTCTCCTCGTCTCCGCTCTGGATCTTTTGCCCAATTATCTTGAATCAGTGTCCTCTGGTTACCAGCCCACACACCCGCCAGAAGAAAGTTTCTCCCTATTTACTCTATCAAAACCCCACTAACCTTTGGGTGAAAAACTGCCTCCAGATTTCACCCCTCAATGGCCTGGCTCTGATTTTAAGATGATGCCCCTTGTTCTGGATTCCACCCCCTCACCACCCCACCAGAGGGAATAGTTTCTCTGTAGCTGCCCCATCGGGATCTTTATTATTTTAAACACATTAATCTTCTAAACTCAAGTGAAACGAAATGCAATTCAGTGGAGTTTTGGCCTCTGGTTGTGAGACTTCAAGAGCAGCTTTGACCCAATGACCGTTCGCTCACTCGCTTGCGAGTCGTGAAGTCTCTCGCTGGGTTTATTCGCATTCTTTATATAGTTTTTATTTGTACACAGAACTATATACAATTTAAATTATTAGTTCAGCCATTACAGTCAGTGCGCACAGAGAATACACGACGCATCTTATAATAATAATAATAATAATCATCCTTGCACTTGGTACAGCGCCTTATCACGTCTGCGAGACGTCGCCGAGCGCTTCACAGGATACACTGTAAAGTGGAGTGAGTTTTGTGAAACGCGGCAGTCAATTGCACACAGCAGTGTCCCTCAAACAGTGATGGATTGAGTGACACAGACACACAGACGCACACACACTCAGCGCCAGCCCTGACTGCCCAAGCTCCAGCAACAAAGCAACCTCCAGCCCCCCACCAACCACTGAAGTGTTGCCTGGCTCTGATACTGGGAGATGGCGGGGGAGTGCGAGTGGGGTTGGGGGACGGGGGAGAAAGAGGAGCGGAGGGAAACAGAGAGAGCTTACAAAACACTCCTGGTGACTGCCAGGCCACAAAGACAGAGGGAAGAACCGCAGAACTTGACATATAATAATTACAATACTTACATTTGTACCGCGTGCTATAAGGTCAAACATATCCACAGGGATTTACTTACTTACTTACTTACTTACTGGCTGGGAAGCGAGTGTGTATTTGTGGGCAGCCAAACAATCAACAAAACAATCTGCCCAGAGCAAGATCTCGCAGACAGCCACGAGACAGAGGGACCATCAGACTGGAGGATACTGAGGGGCGGGGGGGCGCGGAGAGGGGGAGTCTGGAGGATACGCAGGGGGTGTTGGAGGCATCTGGAGGACACTGGGGGAGGCGGAGGGGGAGTCTGGAGGATACGGAGGGGGTGTGGGGGGCATCTGAAGGACACTGGGGGAGGGAGGGGGAGTCTGGAGGATACGGAGGGGGTGTGGAGGGCATCTGGAGGATGATGAGAGGGGGTCGCGGGTGGGGGAGCCTGGAGGATGCTTGGGGGTGAGGGGAAGGGGAAACTCCACGGAATAGAGAAGGGGCTGTTTAACAGCCACCAATACCCAGCGATCTCTTGGGACGCCTTCAGTGACACCGAGAAGTCTTTTAGCAGAAAAGAGAAAGAGATATTTTATACCCAGATGTTGGTTCTCTCTGTTGTTGACGGTGTCTGTGTGACTGGTGTGTAAGTCAGTGATAGCCACCGGTCTGTCTCTCCCCCAGCACCTCTCCTCTCCTCTCCTCTCCTCGCTCGCTCGCTCTCTCACTAACGTTATGTTGATGGCTAAGGCCGGACTCCCTCAGTGTCACTGCCAAATCTTGCCGGTCAGCTGAGCGAGTAGGAGGTTCAGGGCAGGTCGATGCTCTTCCAAACCCAAAGCAACCAGGGCTCCCACGAGCAGCCGCTTCACCTTAGTGACAGGGGGACGGGCTGACATCATCTGCCAGGGAGATATGGGGTGGGGGGAGTGGGGAGAACACCAGTCAATCTCTCTGACGTTCAGAACAACAACAACTTGCATTTACCCAGCGCCCTCCAGTGTCCCAGAGCGCTTATAATAATAATCATCCTTACATTTGCTGCAGCACCATATCGCGCCTCGAAGTGTTTTACAGGATACACTGTAAAGTGTAGTGACTGCGTATACTGTTGGTGAAACGCGGCAGCTAATTGCGCACAGCAGCGTTCCCACAAACAGTCGCGGATAGGGGGGGACCAATTTATTATTATTATTATTTTGGATGGATTATTACCTCTGTCCACGCAATGCTCCCCCAGTAATGGGTGCGGGGATGGGGAGGGAGACTGTTCAGTGAGAGACACTCCCATGTCGCACGTGAGACAAAATCCCCCCCCACCCCTCCCCACCACATTCTCCCCCCTCCGCCCAGGGTCCAACGTGATTCACATTCCAGCCTCTCTCTCCCTCCTCCCCTCCCCCCTCCATCAATCACTCACCTTATCCAACTTGTGCCTGCAAATCAGTCCATCAGAGCCCAGGTGGAAAGTGGAAAAGGCGTCATAGAATCTGCAAGGAAAACCAGGAACATTTAATAATAATAATGATAATCCTTGCATTTGATGTAGTTCCTTTCAAAGCGCTTCACAGTGAAGTGAATTGTGTATTTTGGGGGCGGAAACAGCATTTATTATACTCTTCCCACTCGATAGTCTCCTCTCCCCACACACCCCTCCCATCCCTTTACAAAGAATCCCACATCACATGATTATTGATGTACATAATATTCCTTGTATTTGAGACAACCCCTCACCACGTCGTCGAAACATCTCAAAGCGCCCCACGGAATATCGGAACAGGAGGAGGCCAATCAGCGCCTCGAGCTACTACACTATGGCTGATCTGTACTTCCACTCCAATATACTGTAAAGTTAATTGACTGTGTATTGTGTGGGCGAAACGTGGCATCAATTGTGCACAGCAGTGTCCCCACAAACAGTCGTGGACTGAGCGACCAAATTTTTTGAGGGGAAACTTTTACCCTCAGAAAAGCGATCTGCCAAACGGCTAACTAACAAGCGGGCTCCTACTTACTGCTCGGTGAACAGAGGCACGCGTGTGGAGTAAGGAAACGTGCCGAGGGTTTCTCCCGGCTTGGGAATCAAGCTCAGGGCCTCTCGCTTGCGAGGCGAGCACTCTAACCACTGAGCTCCAGGGACTGCACTACGGAGCGGGTGAAATAAGGCAGCGTATAGCAATGCCCAACCCCCTCCCCACACACACTCACGCCCCCCCCCACTCCCCACACACACTCACCTGTAAAGCTCTGTCTTGTCTCTCTTGTAAAACCTGAGCATTAGTACGTGCAGAGGCAGACCTGTGACCCGCCAGCGAACCTGAACACTCCAGGTCTCCGCGTCCCGACTCATGTTCAACACCTCCAGCTGAACATCGGCAAAGTAGTTCAGGGACAGGAACTTCATCAAAGTCAGCAGCACCTTGTATATAGTGCGGCCTCTGAGAGAGAGAGACACAGAGAGACAGAGAGAGAGAGAGAGGGGGGGGGGGAGGCAGTGTCAGAGAACGTGGGACTGAGTGTAACATACCACACAATGACTAGACACACACACACACAGACTAGACACACACACACTGACTAGACACACAGACACCAACAACAACTTGCATTTATACAGCGCTCCTCCAGCAGGGTAGCGTCCCAGAGAGCTGGACACATAGACACAGACACCACACACAGACCGCAGACATGAACAGACACACAGCGACTTAATGCAGAGGGTCTGTCACACCACATCACACCCCTGGCCCACAGTACTGCACGAGCTTTCTCACCACACACACTTACACACACACACACACACTTACACACACACACACAACAGATTTGCTTGGTCGCTTGTAGTGGGGGGGCGGGGAGGGAGAGGGGAGATACAGACCGGGTTTTGATGCGAGGGAATTCGCTGATAAACTCCAGGTCCGGTGAATACATCCCATAGTCGTGAGGCCTCAGGAAGAACTTTGGCAGCTGTGATACAGAGCAAAACATAGCACAAGACAAGTCAGCCCTAAGGTCCCATCCAGTACCTCATAATAACAACCACAATAATACTCCCTGTACTTCATACAGTATCTCATAACAATAATAATAATTGTAACCCCTACATTTCACACAGCGCCTTATCACGTCTTTCAGACATTTCACAGCACTTCACACAATACACTGTAAATGTAGTGACTGTATATTTGGTGGGCGAAACGTGGCCAACGTTTCTCTCTCACGCTCCGACTCTCTCACACACACACGTGACTGAGCGGTGAGAGAGAGCAAGTGAGCGGGCTCACCTGGTCCCGCAGCCTGAGGTACATGAGTGACAGGTGTTCCTCCATGTCGGGATCTCCCCTGTCTGAGGCTGATCTCTCCAGGTTCTCGGTCCCAGCGAAGGCCAGCAGCCCGTGGGGGAGTAGCGGGTACGGCGTCCGACACCACTCGCTCTCAAACAGAGTCCTGAAAGAGTCCAGGTGACCCCCGCTCATGTCCCACCCGCTCTCCGCCCCCTGGTCCCTGGGGGCCGGCTCGGGGGACCCCGGCTCCCGCCGCTCCACCGCGATGTCGTCCTGGCTGCGTCCGTCCACTGTGGTGATGGAATCCAAGATGTCCTCCAGGCGGGACAGGAAACGGGAGTCGTCTGAGAGGTGGCCACCACTCTCCCGGGCCTGCAGTGCCGCCATCTTGTCCAGGTTGCCAAGCCCAGGGTAGGGCAGCTCCAGCAGAGCAGACTGCCCACTCCCCAGCCCGCTCACCACCAGCTGGAGGCAGATCTTATCCTCTGGGAGGCAGACGAGGGACTGGATCCGCACCTCCCCAGGCTGGGTGCGAGGGGCGTGACAGGAACTGTACAGGGAAAGGTGAGCGAGGTCCTGGCTCGGGGCTGGGCAGTTCTCCGCCCCCAGCTGCCCCGTGGACTGACCCCACGTGTAAACAGGTGGATGCATGGACCAGGGCAAGCTGCTGATCTGCCGGGGGAAGCCATCCTCACTGTGGCTCAGTCTCTGAAGGAGCAACAGAAGAAGAAACGTGAAGATCGACTCAGAATCAGAATAATCCTTGCGTGTGATACAGCGCCTTATCACGTCTTCGAGATGTCTCAAAGCGCTTGGCAGCAAAATTAATTGACCGTATTGACCGGGTGAAATGTGGCAGCCAATTGCGCACAGCGGCATCCCACAAGCAGTCGTGGATTTAGTGACCGATTGTGTCTTGAAGGGATTATTACCCCTGGTAAGCAATCCGCCAATCGACTAACTACCGAGTTCCTATTTACTGCTGGGTAAACAGAGGTGTGCGTGTGTGTGTGTGTGAGGTTTCGCCCTGACCCGCCCAGGGATCGGTCCTGGGTCCTCTCGCTTGCAAGGCGAGCGCTCTAACCACTGAGCTACAGGACTCTTCCCGACTTACTTCAGCCACAAGCAGTTAGACAGTCGAAATGTTCTGCTCGTTTAAGAGATCTCTGTTTGTAACGTTTAAAATGCTGAGGGGGCACGGCTGAGGGAACTGGCTGGGAAGGGTTACTGCCGGAGAGGAATGAATGTCACGAGAGAATGGTTAGCATTAGGCGGCAGCAGAGCCGCCAGTTTAGCCAGTGCCAGGCAGAGTACCCACACCACCCTGTGCGTATTACAGTGTCTGTTAAACAGTGTCCCGGCTTACCCACCCTCGCTCGCATCCAGTTCTCAGCAGTCAATTTAAGGCCTTTGAGACGAACTCCCAAAGCGAACAGCACCATATTATCCTGTGTGAAACACACACTGCTTCCTGGTGTCTGTCGCCAAATGACCTTTCAAACACTGCTTTGAACGGAAATTAAATTAGCCTCTGAGTCTCTTCCTCCTCCTCCTAACTATCGCCAGTGCTGTGCGCCAGCCAGCCAAGGGCAGAGCAAGGTGCTTGCCAGAACAGGAGGCCTCGGTACCCTACACGCTAATGAGCACAGCCGAACCCCAGGGTGGTCGGTAAAGATCTTGTCACGCGGTTGGAAAGCAGAGGGGAGTTTCTCCTGGAGCCCCTCCGTCTCCTCCAGATTAAATTGATCAATTAATGCCTCCACTGTCCTGACTCTCTGAGCAGACGCTGGGAATTAAGAGAGAGCACTAAATTATTTCACAGAGAAGCTCTTTATTCTTCAATCCGTCACACGCTGCGCAGCGCAAACCCTCCCCGTACCTCAACCATTTAATTAATTCACTGTAAACCCGTTCACTGCCTCTAACGGCGTTTATAATAGTAATCCTGGCATTTGATATGGCGCCTGATCACGTCTTCGAGACGTCTCAAAGCGCTTCACAGGATATACGGTGAAGTGAACGAACTGTATATTTTGTTGGCGAATCGTGGCAGCCAATTGTGCACAGCAGCCAACGTCCCACAAATAGCCGCGTGCGCTTGTGTGTGGGGGAAGGAAAGTTGCCGAAGGTTTCGCCCCTTATTTACTGAATTGGGAGTTGAGGTACAGATCCGCCGTAGAGTGGTGGAACCGGCTCGAGGGGCCAAATGGCCTCCTCCTCCGTGCCGGCCGGGAATCGAGCCGGGGTCCTCCCACCCGCGGGGCGAGGGTGCTCACCGCTGGCCGGACCGGGGACCCCGCAAAGTGGGCAAACCCTGAAGCACGACGAAGGCTTCCCCCGCGCCCGTCAGGACCAGCAAACACAGACAGCTCTCACCTGGACGGTCACCGGTCTTTGGGACCGATACGGTCTGTTGGCCGGACGGCGGCAGGAAGGGACCCAGGTCCCCAGGGAGCAGTGGCGCCTTCGACTCAACCCGGCCACGTTCAGTCCCTTCACTGCGCACTGCCGGCAGCTCAGTGCCCCCGCCATGCAAGTGCGCCCCCTAACCTACCTCAATCCCCCCTCCCACCTCCCCCCTCCCCACCCCCCGCCCCCTCCCCTCCACCACGCTCGCACGGATCACACGGGTCACTGCGGCCCTCCGACGCTCGTCACTGATCCCCAGGACCCGGCAATCACTGAACGCAGAGGTCACTACACCCCTCAAACCGTCACCGAACCCCCAAACCCCCACCGGTAACTGATTACAGAGGTCACCACACCCTGTGAGTCCAGTCGCTCTGCCGCTTAAACCCCTCTCACTGACCCCCTCAAACCCCTCTCACTGACCCCCTCAAACCCCTCTCACTGACCCCCTCAAACACTGATCACTGACCCCCTCAAACACTGATCACTGACCCCTCAAACCCCTCTCACTGACCCCCTCAAACCGCTCTCACTGACCCCCTCAAACACTGATCACTGACCCCTCAAACCCCTCTCACTGACCCCCTCAAACCCCTCTCACTGACCCCCTCAAACACTGATCACTGACCCCCTCAAACACTGATCACTGACCCCCTCAAACCCCTCTCACTGACCCCCTCAAACCCCTCTCACTGACCCCTCAAACACTGATCACTGACCCCCTCAAACCCCTCTCACTGACCCCCTCAAACCCCTCTCACTGACCCCCCCCCCCCCCCCCCCCCCTCAAACCCCTCCACTGACCCCCTCAAACCCCTCTCACTGACCCCCTCAAACCCCTCTCACTGACCCCCTCAAACACTGATCACTGACCCCCTCAAACCCCTCTCACTGACCCCCTCAAACCCCTCTCACTGACCCCCTCAAACCGCTCTCACTGACCCCCTCAAACCCCTCTCACTGACCCCCTCAAACCCCTCTCACTGACCCCCTCAAACCCCTCTCACTGACCCCCTCAAACCCCTCTCACTGACCCCCTCAAACACTGATCACTGACCCCCCTCAAACCCCTCTCTCACTGACCCCCTCAAACCCCGGTCACTGACCCCCGGAGTCTCGGGGCTGCGCGAGGCCGAGGCCCTGAGACCTTCCCCCCCAACCGCCGCCGCTCGCGCCGCCCGGCAGAGCCTTCCAGAAGCCGCGGGTGCCGCCGCCCCGCCCACTCCGCGCGCCATTGGTTCGCTCGCTCGCCCGTCAAGCCGACACGGCTGCTGATTGGTCGACGGGCCGAACGGACGTCGGACGTCCCGCCTCAGGAAGTCCCGCCCTCCCCGCCCCATTACTCACCAATGGCTCCCGTCCATCAGGGCTCAGCCCCGCCCCCTGTGCCGATAGACGTCCAGGCCGGCGTCATCGCTGTACCGCTCCCCATTGGTTCCCTCGCCCGTCCATCAAGCGGCGCCCGGTTGATCAAAGACCCGCCCCCTCTGTGCCCCCTCCCCCAGAGCACAGGGGGAGGGGGCGGGAGGGGCACAGAGCACAGGGGGAGGGGGCACAGAGCACAGGGGGAGGGGGCGGGAGGGGCACAGAGCACAGGGGAGGGGCACAGAGCACAGGGGGGGGAGGGCACAGAGCACAGGGGGGAGGGCACAGAGCACAGGGGGAGGGGGCGGGAGGGCCATAGAGCACGGGGGGGGGGGGGGGGGGGGGGGGGGCGAGAGAGGCACAGTGCACAAGGAGAGGGGGCGGGAGGGGCACAGAGCAGAAGGGAGGGGCGGGAGGGGCACAGAGCACAGGGGGAGGGGGCGGGAGGGGCACAGAGCACAGGGGGGGAGGGCACAGAGCACAGGGGGAGGGGGCGGGAGGGGCACAGAGCACAGGGGGGAGGGCACAGAGCACAGGGGGAGAGGGCACAGAGCACAGGGGGAGGGGGCGGGAGGGGACATAGAGCACAGGGGGAGGGGGCGGGAGGGGCACAGAGCAGAAGGGGAGGGGGCGGGAGGGGCACAGAGCACAGGGGGAGGGGGCGGGAGGGCAATAATATGCTTTATATATCAAACAGATACAAAGACTCAATAGAACAGAAACATTGTGGGATACAATATCGATACAACAGTAACATTGTGGGATACAATATCGATACAACAGTAACATTGTGGGATACAATATCGATACAACAGATACAAGTCGTCGAGAAGTCGTGAAAAACGTTATATCCAATGCAAAGATTATTATTATTATTATTATTATTATTATTATTATTATCAGATCAGCCGTCACTCAACCTTCTCAACTCGAGGGACCGGAGACCCGGTTTGCACAGCCTGGCCTCGGAGTGTAACCCTTTATACTCCGGTGTCACCCACAAGGTACACGGAATCACATCACTTTACGGTGTGTCTTGCGAAGGGCTTTTGAGACGCGAAATAAAAGGTATTCCACCAAATGCCGTTATTGCCAATAATTAATCCAACTGTTGCAATAGTTGCCTCCGGCGGCTACAATATGGACCGCAGGATCGATGCTTTTCCCTTGTCACGCACATTCCCGGGTTCCCATAGGATAATGTAACAATAATAATAATCCGGCATTTGAACCCAGCGCCTTATCATGTCATTGGGACATCTCAAAGTGCTTCACAGGACTCACTGTGAAGTGTAGTGACTGTACATTCTGTGGGCCAAACGCGGCAGCCAATTGCGCCCAGCGACGTCCCCACAAACATGGAGGGACCTCATTGGCAATGATGGAGGATCCCTTTACACCAACCACATGTGTTTATACTCAGATGATGTTTATAATGAAGCCCAGGATTCCCAGCCCAACGTTCGGTACCAGATCCCTGGGATTACCCCTGTCCCAGATTCCAGGGAGTCCCTGTAGCTCAGCGGTTAGTGCCCGCGCCTCACAAGCGAGAGCAGCCGGGTTCGATTCCCGGGCGGGTTAGGACAGGGCGAAAATTTCGGCAAGTTTCCTTATTCCACACGTACACCCACAAACACATACCCACACACACACACCCACAAACACCCACAAACACACACACATACCCACACACACACCCGCAAACACACACCCACACACACACACACAAACACAGACCCACACACCCACGCACACCCACACACACACACCTCTGTTCACCAGGCAGTAAGTGGGTAACCTCTTGTTAGTCGATCGATGGGCGGATGGCTTTTCCGGGGTTAATAATAATCCCCCACAAAAAACGTGGTCACTTCAATCCACGACAGTTTGTGGGACGTTGCTTTGCTCAATCAGTTGCCGCCTTTCACCCGCTCCAATACACAGACACTACGCTTTACAGCATAGCCTGCGAAGCGCTTTGAGATGGCTCGAAGACGCGATAAGGCGCTGTATCAAGTGCAAGGATTATTATTATTATATTATTATAAGAACACAGTGACGGTATAAGTTATTTCTGATCCCTGGACACAGAGACGTCTCAACGAGGAAATAGAAGATATGTTTCCAAACATGCAAAACATTTTGCTCGCAGTCAGAGGAGGAAACATTGGGAGCTGAGCTCTCTGAGCAGCAACCAGGAACTCACAGACCTTTTATGGCCAAACACAGCAGCCATTTTGTGAAAAACAAGATTCCACAAACAGCCATGTAATGAACAAGCGATTTTATCCGGCAGGACACCGGGAGAGAGAGAGAAACTCCCTTCTGTTTTCCCATAGCCTCCCGGATCCTTCATCTTCACCTGAACAGGCACCAACGGTTGAACAGCTTCTCATTGGAAGTTTCTGCCTCTAACAATGTGACCGGGTCTCCTCTGAGTTGACGTGGCCCCAGGGTGACAGGTCTGGCAATGGAGTGTGGGAATCCAGCCAGGCCTCTGGGACCGTCTCTAGTCCGGTTCCTGAGCCAGGTGGGTCCTCAGTATTCCAGGTCACTCACTGCTGATAACAGCACAGCCCGGCCTGGATCATCAACAGGACCTGGAAGGGCCGACCAGTCATTGGGGGCAGGGAATCCTCCCCCTCGGCTCCTGTAAACCCTGCAGTCAAAGCCCTATCTAACGGGGAGGGTGATCCTAAGCTGGACAAGCAGCGGGAAAGCTTGGCCAGACAGCGATCACAATGGCCAAGCTCTGTGTCGCTGGGATGCTTGGAAATGTCAGCTTGGTTTGGAGAGTCTTGAGCACGGTGATGGGTTTCAGCGTGTGTCAGACACCCGGCTGAGCAAGATAAACAATTCAGGGCGTGGGTTCCAGACTCTAACAACTCTCTGGGTAAAAANTAATATCTCCTCGTCTGGTCTCCCCTCTGGTTCTTTAGCCAATCCCCTACACCCACCCATCCCCTCTACGGACCCATCCCCTACACCCACCCATCCCCTACAGCCACCCATCTCCTACACCCACCCATCCCCTACCCACACCCATCCCCTACACACACCCATCCTCTATGCCCACCCATCCCCTACCCCACACCCATCCCCTACACACACCCATCCCCTATACGGACCCATCCCCTACACCCCACCCATCCCCTACACCCGCCCATTCCCTAATTTACATTAACCCACAGTGAGAGTCACAGACAAAGGCTCTCAGTCCCACTCTCGGAAGCTAACGGTGGTGATTTGCCTACAAGTAAATAAGTTAGTCTGTTTATAGATCGAGAGCCGCACTGGAGCAGCCACACTGTCCTGGGCACGGCGGAGAGTGAGGACCTCTGGAAGGTGAGTGTGTGGGTCATTACCCCTCCATTCCCTCCCTCACTCTCATCCCCCCAACACACTCACCCCCCNACCTCTCCCCCTCCCGCCCCATGTCAGGGCTGATGATGTGACACTGTGCTGGTGGGAGAGGGGAGGAATATTGTTTGTTAACTCTCATAATGAAACGTCTCGTGTTTCCTGGTGAGTGAGGGTTTTACAGTGAAGCGTAGTGACTGTTTTCTTGGGAAAGGCGGCTGTTGATTCGATCCGTGATGTGAATAACCAAATGTAGTGACTGTTTTGTGGGCAAAGGCGGCGGTTGGTTTGATCAGTGATACGAATGATCATGTTTTATCTGGGGATATTGTTCAACGGGACATGAGGAGAGAGAAACTCTCTTCCAGTTCTCTCTCTCTCTCTCTATTTCTCTACCTTTCACAATCTCTCTCTCTGTCTCTTACTCTTTCTCACACACACGCTCTTTCTCTTTATCTCTCGCTTTCTCTTTCACTCTCTTTTTTATCTCGCAAATTATTGTTCTGATTTCAGAAGCTTTGATGTACGATTAGATATTTTGAGAAAATGTAAATTTGCTGTTCATCTGTCTCACAGACTCCCATTCCATGTCTCTCTCTCTCTCTCTCTCTCACTCACTGTCCCAATCTCTCTCTGTCTCCCCCTATCTGTAGGGGAAATAGAGAGAGTTCTGGAGCTCGGCCGTTAGAGCACTCGCCTTGCAAATGAGACACCTGGGTTCAATTCCAGGCAGTGGGCGAAACCTTGGGCAAGTTTCCCGACTCCACACGCCTCATAATAATCCCTCCAAAACAAAACAATAATAAATTGGTCATTTTCAACCCACGACTCTTTGTGGGACACTCACTGCTGTGCGTAATTCGCTGCCGCGTTTCGCCCACAAATATTTTTCGATCAATTCACTTTACAGTCGATTCTGTGAAGCACTTTGAGACGTCGAGAAGACGTGAAAAGCGCTATGTCAAATGCAAGGATTATTATTATGATATTGTTATTATCTCCGACACTCTCTCTCTCTCTTCCTCTCTGTCTCCCCCTATCTCTCACACCCTCTCTCTCTTCCTCTGTCTGCCTCTTTCTCCCAAATCACTCTCTCTCACACACTTTCTCTCACTCTCCCTCTGTCTCCCTCCATCTCTCGCCGTCTGTCTCTCTCTCACACGCACACACTCACACTCAGTCTCTGTGCCCAGTAACATCGCCGCTTGTGTTGCAGACGCTGTTGTTGGTCCCCAACCCCCGGGTCACAATGAAGGACCTGTTCCTTCTGCTGTTGGTGCTGGTTCCAGGTCAGTCAACTCCCCCCTCACTGTCATTCCATATTTACCCCACACACAGCACATCTGTCCCCATCCCACACACAGCACATCTGTCCCCACTCCACACACAGCACATCTGTCCCCACCCCACTCCATCACTGGAGGCATTGCCCGCGGTTCTCTCCTGTCCCCACACCCAGCCTGTAGCTCACTGGTTAGAGCGCTCGCCTTGCAAGCGAGAGGACCCGGGTTCGATTCCCGGGCGGGTCAGGGCCAAAGGTAAGAAATCTTTAAAAAAAACAATTTGGGGTCACTCAATCGGCGACTGTTTGTGGGACGTTGCTGCGCACTATTGGCTGCCGTGTTTCCCTCACCAAATATATACAGACAATTCACTTTGCAGTGTATCCTGTGAAGAGCTTTGAGACGTCTCAAAGACGTGATAAGGCGCTGTGACAAGTGCGAGGATTATTATTATTATTGTTGTTGCTAATAATATTTTCTCTTCCCAGCTCTGTCCATCCAAACCCTCATACCCAGCCCCGCCCCCTCCTGCTGTCACTCACTGGGCTGTCCAGCCATGAGGGGCGGGGCTGGAGGACTGACCCTCATGCTCAGCTCCGCCCCCTCCTGCTGTCAGTCACTGGGCTGTCCAGCCATGAGGGGCGGGGCTGGAGGACTGACCCTCATGCCCAGCTCCGCCCCCTCCTGCTGTCACTCACTGGGCTGTCCAGCCATGAGGGGCGGGGCTGGAGGACTGACCCTCATGCTCAGCTCCGCCCCTCTTCACAATAACTAAAAGTTTATAAAAATGATAATTTTTTCACCCAATCAGTGACTGTTTGTGGGACGTCGCTGCGCACTATTGGCTGCCGTGTTACGCCCACAAAATACAGTTACTACACTTTGCAGTGTATCCTGTGAAGAGCTTTGGGACATCTCGAAGACATGAAAAGGCGCTGTGACAAGTGCCAGAATTATTATTATTATTATTATTGTTAATAATATTTTCTCTTCGCAGCTCTGTCCATCGAATCCCCGGACAGAGAGTATCACAGGATCGACACGGCCAGAAACTGGACTGAAGCCCAGGACTACTGCCGCAGTCACTACACGGATCTCGTGAGCATCCGGAGCTCAGAGGAGAAGAGCCTCATTGATCCCCTGTTTGTTGGCGGTCAGTGGGTCTGGATCGGGCTGTACAATAATGACCAGACTGAGGTCGGCTGAA
>NW_024705902.1:0-20274 GCF_018977255.1 Callorhinchus milii | reverse complement strand
CTGGGGAGTGGGACTGACTTTAATTGCTCTACTCAAAAAGCCGGCATAGACTCGATGGGCCAAATGGCCTCTTTTTATGCTGTATGATTCTATGATTCTTGCCCCATACCTCTTGATACTTGGACCTAGCAAACATCTATCTACCTCAGTCTGGACAATGTGAATGGATCCAGCCATAATCCAAAGAGTTAGGGGGTAGAGAGTGCCAGATTTCCTTTGTATGAAAAACTGCCCGATTTCCCTCCTAAATGGGCCCAGCTCTAATTTTAAGATGACGTCCTCCGTGTTCTGGATTCCACATCAGAGGAAATAGTTTCTCTGTTGCTACCCTATCAAATCACTTTATTATTTTAAAAACCTCAATCAGATCACCCCTCAACCTTCTGAACTCAAGGGACTACAGACCAAGCTTATGCAACTTACCTCATAATTCAACCATTGAAGCCCTGGTATCATTCTGGTGAATCTGAGTTGCACCCCCTCCAGAGCCAATATATCCTTCCTGAGGTGCTTGAAGGATATATTGGCTCTGGAGGGAGTACCCCAAACTGAACGCAGTCTCCAGACTGGTTCTGACCAAGGCTCTCTACAGTTAAAGCATTATTTCCTTTTCTTTACATTCCAGCCCCTTGAGATAAAAGCCTACATTCCAATAGCCTTTCCGATAACATTTTGCACGTGTGAGCTTGTTTTTACTGATTTGTGTATCCAAATTTCTTGATTCTCCACATTTAGAAAATATTTGTTTTTCGCTATTTTTGGATCCATTTTGCTATTTTTGGATCACAATTCTCCACATTAAATACCAACTGCCACAACTTTCCCCACTCACTTAATTGATCTAAGTCCCTTTCTGTCTTCCTGCTCCTATCTACACAATTTACTGAGCCTAACTTTATGTCATCTACAAATTCTGATATGAAACTTCCCATTACTTCTTCTAAATCAATTATATCTATATGGCGAATAGCTGCGGTCCCAGTACAGATCCCTGGGGGATACCACTTGTCACATCCCGCCAATCAGAGAACGTTTCCTTTGTCCCTATTCTGTGTTCCCCAACCACCACCTCCTGGCTGAGATTAGTAACTGCATGGCATGGGGACAGCACACAACACCCACCCCCCGGGCTGAGATCAGTAACTATGCTGTGTTACGGAAGCGGAATCGTAACCTTGGCCTGTGTTATGGTTGTAAAGTATTACCTTGCCCTGTGTTATGTCTTTCTGTGGTGAGGAGGATAGGGAGTTGCAGTAGGGAGCCTTTTGGCTGGAGCTTGGATCATACTGTGTGCCCTGGGCACTGCTCTGAACTGTGAACACAGAGGCGGTGATAGAGCTGGGCTGGTACCCCAAATCCTGGCTTGGGTTAGAGGAGATGGTGGAAGAGGTTTCACTATAGGAGAGAAAAAGATAGTTAAACCACCACTTATTGCACTCACGGTACAACCCAGTGATCAGTCTAGTTCAGTTTGTCGCATTCACACCTCTCAGACAAAATGCTGTTGGTTCTAAGTCTATAGAACTATGAGCTCAGCTTCTCACTGGGGAAAGAGGGAATTTTCTGTGCGGAAAGTGCATGGCACATCACTCGGGGTCTCTCCTCGGTTCTCCTGCAGGAGACGATTGTCTGTCCTGACAGTGAACCACAAAACACCTCACTTTCCCCCTCTTTGCTCTCTCATTTTTTTCTTTCTCCCACTATCTCTCATGCTCTCTATATCTCTCTATCACTCTTCTCTCTCTTTCTCTTAATCATTCTCTCTCTCCCCCTCACACTCTCTCTCCATCACACTTTCTCTCTTTTTCTTTCTCTGTTCTCTCCCTCTCTCAATCATTCTTTCTCCCTCTCTCTGTGAAACATACTCTCTCCCTCTCTCACACATCTCTTTATCTCCCATTCCCACTTTGCCCATCACCTGGGGAGTGACCTGTCACATCAGAGAAAAGGCAAGTATTATTCCCACTCCCTCGATTGTCCTTCCAACCAACTGCCACTTGGGGAGAGAGGGAAATGGTTTTGGGAAATGGTCTCTGGCCAGATGAAATCATCCGTCAGATGCAGCCTTCTGGACTACTGTTTGGCTTCCAATACTATTGTTTGACCCAATACAGGTCTTCAACCAACCTTTGACTCAAAAGTGACACTGGAAGCCAGGCTGACACACAGATATGTAATCGAGAATAAAAAACCAACATACCTGACAGCACTGGTGTAGAGGCTGCTCTGTGTCAGATGGACTGACACTCTAGTTGCTGGGGCTGATTCATAATCTGACAGCAGAGGCTCTGATCCAAACTGCAAGGCCCCAAACTGCAGGTTTAATCCTGTGATGTCTGTGGAGCCTGGCATCTCCACTGCACTAGCTGGGATCTGCAGCCAGAGAAAAAGGTTCATTTTCAAGACAAGCAAAACCTCCAGCTACCAACGGTGGCATAATAGGACAAAGCATTCCCCACCTGAGCTCTCTACTCTAACCCTGTTCCCTGCCTTCTCTCTGCTCATTATGCCTGTGTTTATGCATTCTTCTCCTTGATGAGCACCCTTCTCCCAAATGCCTCTTTGTATGTATATACACAAACACACATACTCTCTTTAAAACCCCTCTACCTTATGGTAAGCTTTTGGAATTCTATAACATAGGAACGGATTCAATTCCTGGGTTAGGGCAAAACCTTAGACAAGTTTCCTTATTCACACACACTGTTGGAATGTATAAATGTAATATATACAACCAGAAGGAGTTGTATACAGCCCTGATTGGCCTCCTTCTGTTAGTTTTAGATAAAGTTTTTCAGATTAAGCACATAGAATAGTAAAAAACAAGCCCAAATAAGGCAGACTGAAACTGGTGCAAACTGGCTGTTGGGGCCCTCCATACAAAAAAAGAAACAAAAGGTATATAAGGTTGGGCTAAGGGGTGGTCTTTAGAGATCTCTCCAGGGCAGATTATAGAAGGGTTGGTAGTGTTGCTCTGTTATTTTATGTTGCATTAATTTCGTATAACCAAGATTATTTGAATGCTTAATAAACTGTTGTAATCCACCATTTTGGTTTGTCAAGATTGAACTTATTTTCTGGGTGCAGGCTTGGTTGCAAACGAGTCCGATACCCTAACAACACACCTCGTTTTACCTAGCGGTAAGTAAAAACCTACTTGTTAGTCGCTTCCCAGGGTAATAATTCCTTTAAAAAAAATAATAAATTGGTCACTCAAGCTCCAGCCACCCGCCCACCACCTATGCCACCTACCTTAGATGAAATAGAGACCTTCTTCCTGGGGGGTTTAAGCTTTTGCTGGGCAGGCCCGGGACTGCAGGGCTGGTTCTCTGACGATCCTGGGGATATCTGAGTGCCCCTGGGTTTGTTGGGGAGGGAGTTGAGAGCCTCGGCCGTCGGCTGTTTTGTAAGGATGAAGAGGTCAGCCATGCCAGAGTTTCCATATGGCCCTCGCTGGCTGAAGGTACTGTGGACTGAAGAGTCCGCTTGGGATTTCAACTCTGCCACAGGAAGATCATATTGTGTATTAGCACGCTTGTCAGTCACCTTGGTTGCGCACACATTTGTCTCGGGCAGAATAATAAATAGAATAACAACCCTAGTATTTGATTCAGCACCCTATCATGTCATCGAGATCTCTCAAAGGGCTTCATGGGATACACTGCTAAGACAATATCAACCTGCTCGCTCCCTTTCCTCAGCGGGCTCCGGCCTACTCTATGTCCGCCACCTTGCACATCCCACCATTGGCAGTCGGACCTTCAGTCTCTCTGCCCCCACCCTCTGGAACTCCATCCAACAGTCCCTCTGCCTTACCCCCTCCCTCGCCATCTGAAGAGCCTCTTCTTCAACCAACCGTGGCTTCGGTCACCCTGTTATCCCACACTCCCCTACCTTCCACCTCCTCCTGATGCCTGGATAGTGAGGTCTAAAACCCTCACTATCCAGCGCTCTGGGATGTCCTCATGACGTGAAAGGCACTGTGTAAATTAATTTGTAGTTGTTTTTGTTGTAATGATTGTGTATTTGGTGGGCGAAATACAACAGCCAATTGGAGCACAATAATATTGAGATTGCCAGACAGAACATTGGGAAACAGGAACTCCCTTCTCTTTACCCGTGTGATAAAGAGAGCGCCAAATGGTTGAACACTGTTCAAGGGGATGTTAAATATCTCTGCTGCAGGGTTACTTGAAAATAAAATGGAATTTCTCTCTGTTCCCTGGTTTCCTGGCTGACAGCCTCCCAAGTGGAGTCCTGTACCTCAGTGGTTAGAGCACTCGCTTTGCAAGTGAGAGACCTGAGTTCAATTCCTTGGGCAAGTTTCCTTACTCCACACAGAGCCTAATAATAATCCCTCCAAAAAAAAACTAAAAACAATAATAAATCGGTCATTTTCAATCTATGACTGTTTGTGGGACTTTGCTGTGCGCAATTGGCTGCCGCGTTCGCCCACAAATATACAGTCAATTCACTTTACAGTGTGTTCTGTAAAGCGCTTTGGGACGTCCTCCCGACGTGAAAAGCGCTATATCAAATGCAAGGATTATTATTATTATAAGGACTACAGGAGGACTGGAAGCTTGTCCTCAGAAGATGGGATAGGTCAGATATCCTGCGGATGAGTGTGAGAAGCAGGCCGAATGGTAGGAATGGTAGGGGTGTAGTGAAGAGGGCGCGGCCACATAGGATTTGAACACAAACAACGATAATCCTTGCATTTGATATCGCGCTTTATCACGTCTTCGAGAAGTCTCAAAACTCTTCACAGGATACACTACAAAAAGTACTGAATGCATATTGTGTGGATGAAACGCAGCAGCCAATTGCAGACAACAGTGTCCCACAACAGTTGTGGATTGAGTGACCAAATTATTATTTATTTACTTAAATTTTTATTGAAGGGATTTTCATCCCGGAAAGTGATCCGCCAATTGACTAACAACTAGGTTCCTCCTTACTACTGGTAAACCAAGGTGTGTGTGTGTGTGTGAAATAAGGAAAGTTGCCTAAGGTTTCGCCTTGACCTGTCCTTCCCAGGAATCAAACCCGAATCCTCTTACTTGCGAGGAGAGCATTCTAACCACTGAGCTATAGGACTGTGGGCCTTAAACATACCAAGGGGATCCGGGACACGCACAGGAACCCCAAACGACCCCCACCCCCAAAATACACACACAAGCTAAAGAATCGAAGTGTCTCACCAAACTGGCTGAGTGCTGACGGTTGTGAAGTTGGCCCTACGTCCCAGGAGGAGGATGGTTTGCTGCTGGGCTGCGTGTGCTGTGCTGTCAACTGTGCCAGGGCCTGTGCTGTTTTCAGCTGCTCTAGGAGCTGGGAGCCCGCACTGCTGCCAGCCTTGGGCTCCCCCACCTCAACAAAGCTCTTCCCCAGCATGCTGACCTGTGGCCAGGGGAAGCAGTGGTCATCACAAGCCATCAGCATTTCACATTACCTCCCTCCCTCAATCCCACGCACACACGTATGCACGTGCTCACTCACTTCATTCACATCAACACTTACTCTCTTTACTCTGTGTCCATATTCCCAGGTCAGGGTTATGGGCACAGTAAAGCTCCCTCTACATTGTGCGTCCACACTCCCAGATCAGGGTTAGAGACACAGTAAAGCTCCCTCTACACTCTGCGTCCACACTCCCAGGTCAGGGTTAGACACAGTAACGCTCCTTCTACACAGTGCATCCGTCCACACTCCTAGGTCAGGGTTACAGATACTGTAAAGCTCCCTCTACATTGTGTGTCCACACTCCCAGGTCATATACTCTCTCAAAAAAAAGGGGAAGGTCCAAATAATTTTTGGTCAGCTCGATATCTGACACATCACCGTTGCTTAAGAGTCTACAAACCAAGCTGCGAATTTCACACATCCCACTTACACATGGAAATCCCAAAGATAGATTGCTCAAATGATATGTTCACTCTCTCTCTGGAGGAATGCATCCCGCTTACCTAATTCCGGTGAGTATTAGGAGCAGGTTGGCTTGGGGGTGGGTGGGGGGGATCCCAGAGTGCGCGTTGGGCTAACCGCTGGAGTCTGACCAGCTCAAACCACGCAGCTTAGTCATTGAGCGAGAGAGAGAGAGAGCGCTGACTGGCCAGCTTTCCCGCTGCTTGTCCAGCTGGGATCACCCTCCCCGTTAGCGTATTGGCTTGCAGGGTTAACAGGAGCTGAGTGGGATGACTCCTGCCCCAGGGATGGTCTGCCTTGTCATAAGCAGTGCCCTAGAATTCTGTGGATTCACCTGGTTCAGGAATATACTGTGTGGGGTTGGTGGTGGAAGGGGGGAAGAGAGAGAAAAATCTACTGGAAAAGGGGGTGGAAGGGGCCCGAATTTAATAGGGGTTAAATGGAAAAGGACCCGTCGGCTCATGGAATGTAACCTTTCCATCCGGCCAGCACCGTTATCCCATCGTTATTCCTCCCTGCCCTCCATCCTCTCCGATCCCGAGCCCCAGCTTGGATCAAAACTCTTAGTCTGTCCAGCATCTTGAGATATCCTCCCAACGTGAAAGGCGCTATACAAATGTCATTTTGTTGTTGTGGTTGCAGTGTCACAAAGCAAGTGCCTCACCCACACCAGGAACTAGCATCCCAGTATCTCTTCCCCCTCTCCCCTAAAGCAACATTATTTACCATATTGTGCTGAGGGAAGGCACTGGGAGGGGACGGCTGGGCTGTGGACCGTTGCTTTGAGTTGCTGTAAACCAGGGGTTGGGAGAGGGTGGAGGAGCTGGTGGTGTCCAGGGAGGTGGGGTCATTCTCAGAGGCTGTGGGCTGCTTCCCCAACAACACGGCCAAGTCAATCCTAGAATAACAAGAAGCCTTATATTTGACACGGCACCTTTCACACCAGGAGGATGTCTCAAAGCGTTTCACAGGATTCACAGTAAAGCGCAGTGACTGTGTGACTTTGTAAGTAAACATAGCAACCAATTTTAGGCACAGCAACATGCCCACAAACAGCAGTGAATTTAAAGCCATTTATATATCACTAGCTGTACCCATTTTAGCTACACTTGCAACCAAAAGATCCAATATGGAATGTCGATTTCAGTATTGTTATGGTTTATATTACATTATTATACTTATATTATATTATATTATACGTTATATATTATTTACTTTATATTATACTTTATACACTATTATACATAAAATTATATTATATTTTATGTTATACTTTATGCCAGAGTATTATACATATGTAAGATTATTATACTTGGTATTAGATTATTATACTTTATATATTATTATAGTTTACATTAGATTATTATACTTTATAAAGAATAATAATCTAATAGATCAGGAGAGTCTAAAGAAGCTGGGATTATTCTCCTTGGAGCAAAGATTAAGAGAAGACTTCATAGAAGTTTTCAAAATAATGAGTGATTCGATAGAGTGAACAAGGAGAAACTATTTCCGCTGGCAGGTGGGTTGGTAACCGGAGGACACTGATTTAAAATGGTTGTTAAAAGAAACAGAGGGGTGGGTGAGGAGAAATGTTCTCATACAGTGAATTGTTGGGATCTGGAATGCATTGCCTGAAAGGCGGTGGAAGCCGATTCCATAACAATTTTTAACAGAGAAGTAGATAATTATTTTGGGAGGACAAGTTTGCAGGGTTATGGGGAGAGAGCGGGGGAGTGGGGTTAATCAGGGCTATGGGGAGAGAGCGGGGGAGTGGGGTTGATCAGGGCTATGGGGAGAGAGCGGGGGAGTGGGGTTGATCAGGGCTATGGGGAGAGAGCGGGTAGTGGGGTTGATCAGGGCTATGGGAAGAGAGCGGGGGAGTGGGGTTGATCAGGGCTATGGGGAGAGAGCGGGGGGAGTAGTGGGGTTGATCAGGGCTATGGGGAGAGATCGGGGGGAGTAGTGGGGTTGATCAGGGCTATGGGGAGAGAGTGGGGGAGTGGGGTTGATCAGGGCTATGGGAAGAGAGCGGGGGAGTGGGGTTGATCAGGGCTATGGGGAGAGAGCGGGTAGTGGGGTTGATCAGGGCTATGGGGAGAGAGCGGGGGGAGTGGGGTTGATCAGGGCTATGGGGAGAGAGCGGGGGAGTGGGGTTGATCAGGGCTATGGGAAGAGAGCGGGGGAGTGGGGTTGATCAGGGCTATGGGGAGAGAGCGGGGGAGTGGGGTTGATCAGGGCTATGGGGAGAGAGCGGGGAGTGGGGTTGATCAGGGCTATGGGGAGAGAGCGCGGGAGTGGGGTTGATCAGGGCTATGGGGAGAGAGCGGGGGGAGTAGTGGGGTTGATCAGGGCTATGGGGAGAGATCGGGGGGAGTAGTGGGGTTGATCAGGGCTATGGGGAGAGCGCGGGGGGGGGGGAGTGGGGTTGATCAGGGCTATGGGGAGAGGCGGGGGAGTGGGGTTAATCAGGGCTATGGGGAGAGAGCGGGGGAGTGGGATTGATCGGGGCTATGGGGAGAGAGTGGGGGAGTGGGGTTGATCAGGGCTATGGGGAGAGAGCGGGGGGGGGAGTGGGGTTAATCAGGGCTATGGGGAGAGAGCGGGGGAATGGGGTTGATCAGGGCTATGGGGAGAGAGCGGGGGGAGGGAGTGGGGTTGATAGGGTTACGAGGAGAGAGTGTGGGAGTGGGGTTGATCAGGGCTATGAGGAGAGAGCGGGGGAGTGGGATTGATTTGGATAGCTCTTTTGAAAGAGCGGCACAGACATAACAGGTCAAATATATAATTATATTATACATACATTAAAATACATTAGAATATAGCACAGAAACAGGCCATTTGGCCCAACTGGTCTACGCCAGTGTTTATGCTCCACACGAGCCTCCTCCTGCCCTTCCTCAACTAAGCTTTCAAGCCTAACCTTCTATTGCTTTCTCCCTCATGTACTTCTCTCGCTTTCCTTTAAATATATCTATGTCATTTGCCTCAACAGCTCCTTGTGGAGCATGTTCCACATTCCCACTACTCTGCGTGAAGACATTTCTTCTAACTTCCCTATTTAATCTATTGGTGACTATTTTATATTGATGGCCCCACAAGTGGAAACATCTTTCCTATGTTGACCCTATCGAAACCTTTCATCATTTTAAAGACCTCTATCAGGTCACCCCTTACCCTCCTCTTTTCAAGAGAAGAGTCCAAGCATATTCAGGCCTTTCTAAGTATAATCTCTCAGTTCTGGGATCATCCTTGTCCCCATAATGTGAGGACCAGAGCTGCACACAGTATTCTAAAGTTGGTCTAACCAAGGTTCTAAAGAGGTTTACCTTAACTTTCCTGCTTTTTATTTCCATCTCTCTAGAAATGAACCCCAATGCCTGGTTTTTTTTTTTGTGGCCTTATTAACCTGCGTTGCTACTTTTAGTGAATTGTGTATGTGTACCCCTAGATCCCTTTGCTCCTCTATCCCATTTAGGTTTTTATTTTCCAGGATTTATGTGACTTCCTTATTCCGTCTATCAAAATGTACCATCTCACTTTTCTACATTCAAATGCATTTGCCATTTAAATGCCCACTCAGCAAGTTTATTAATGTCTTGGTGTAACTTGTTGCAGTCATCCTCTGTATTAACTACACCCTGTAATTTGGTGTCATCCACAAATTTTGAAATTGTACTGCAGATTTCCGAAACCAAATTATTAATGTATATTGTAAATAACAGTGGACCCAATACTGATCCTTGTGGAACACCACTATCCACCCCCTGCTAGTCTGAGTAGTTACTCTTTACCCTACTCTCTGTTTTCTGTTATGCAGCAAGCTTGCCATCTATTCTATTTTTCCTTTGACTGCACATCCTTATTCATTAGTCTATCATGTCGTACCTTATTGAATGCCTTTTGGAAATCTAAATATATTACATCTACCGCATTACCCTTGTCTATTCTTTCTGCTACCCCTTGAAACAATTCAATAAGGTTGCTCAGGAAGACCTTCCTTTTTGAAATCCGTGCTGACTATTCTTTATTATGTTTTCCATTTCTAGATGTTTTTCTATTCAGTTTCTCCTTCAGTAAGGATTCCATTATCTTTCCTACCCCCAATGTTAAGCTGACAGGTCTGTAGTTCCCTGGGCTTGTTCTATTGCCCTTTTTAAATATAGGTATAACATTATCTGTCCTCCAGTGCTCTAGTTACCATATTATGTATCTCTTCCCTCGATTCTTTTAATATATGCGGATGCAATCCATCTGGACCAGGAGTTTTATCCTCTCTTAGTTCTGTTAGTTTTTCCATTCTTGTAGCTGACAATGTCATGGGCGTATTTTTTTGGGGGATCTTCCTCCTAAGGTTAATGAGCTATATTAAAAAATAAGCCCCAAAATATGAGAGAAAATAAAGAAAACAGACGAAGCTAAGTCACAGCAACAACAAAATTACATTTTTAAAGCGCCAAGTCCTCCCACTGAGACCCCGCACAGGAATCCTCCCAGCTGTGCATAGATCAAAATTAAATGTTTATAGGTGTGCCCGACTGTGTGTCTACATTCCATATGGGATCCTTTGGTTGCAAGTGAAGCTGCAATGGGTACACAGCTAGTACTTTATATGATAGGATATTCTCCCCCCAAAATGCCCATGCTTTTCTGTTGCTACTTTGTTACAGAATATATTAATAAATGTATCTCTCTAGAGAGGCATTTAATTTCCTCTGCCACAACTTTGTTGCAGAATACCACAAATACCACAGATTTAGCACTTAATTAAAGTATATTTTAAATATAGCTCATCAACAATAGGAGATCCCTGAAAAAAATATGGCCATGACACTCTCCTATGCAAAATCTTTCCGAAGAGGTATAAATCATGTCTCTAAGTCAATTGGTTATTGAGATCTTGGCCGAAACACACACACAGACATTGTCGTTTTATTAGTATAGATTTATAAATGTCTGAAAGATGTCCCTTGAGCTGGATAATGTATAATATCATTATATATTTGACCTGTTATGTCTGTGCCGCTCTTTCAAAAGAGCTATCCAAATCAAGTTGGATCCAAAGGGGTGGAGGATAGGGAGGGTGGGAGTTGGAGTCCAGAGGGGTGCAGAATAGGGAGGGTGGGAGTCGGAATGTGGCTGAAGGCATGTCAGCATTTTGCCAGCGATCACTGTAACCAATTTTTGTACAGTGATGTTCCTACAAACAACCATGAATCAAGTGATATTTTAACAGAATGCCAGCTGGCATTTTGAGCTCCCAATCCAAGCCGATATTTCAATCTAGTGCCTAGCTTCCATCTGCCTGTTTGGGTGAACATTAAAGGATTTTATGGGCTGTGCTGTGTGGGGAAGAGAGAAGGGAGTTTCTCTCTTCCCGGATGTCTTGTGGCTTGAAAACAGTTATTACGAACCCAGTGCCTTACCAACCTTTGCCCTGCTGTGATGGTTACAGTCTTGTTTTCAAGAGGAAGGGAGCCAACATTGGAGGAGGTAAAAATCTTTGTCTCCGAGAGCTGGCGTAGAGAAAATCAGGATTAAATCTCAGCAAGAAGCACAGATCAAACAAGAACAAAAACAACTTGCATTAATATAGTGACTTTCAGGCATGATAGGATTAAAAATACAGTAAACTGCTGATAAGTAGTCACTCTGAGAGAAAAAACTGACTAATGAGTAGGAGGGGGAATTGGACTTGTGTATAATTATAGTAAACTCCTGATAACTATTCACTCTGATTAAATACATTCTGCCAGGATATTGATAGCTTGATGATTTAGACCAGGGGAGGCAAAGTTTTGGCTGAGTTCACAGTCTTGGCTGATGTTCTAGTGCAGTACGCGGGGAACACCCCAAGGACCTCAGTTTAATGTCTCATCCGAAGGACAGCACCCCTGACAATGCAGGGCGCTTCAACACTGGATCGGATTGTCATTTCATCCTGACATTCTAACCGGGGGGTGTGGGGGTGTGCAAGGTTTTTTGGCTGCTGAGGGCCGGATGCCCTATTTAAGAAATGTCCGAAGGCCACAAAAGTTATATTTTTGTGTTTCCCTCCAGAAACATAACAACATTTACACAGCGCTTTTTTCATGTCAGAAAAACATCTCAAAGTGCTTGACACTGCTAGCTGTGTAGCTGAGCTGGGGGTCGGTGCTTAGTCGAGTGTGAGATGGGAAAGGGAAAAGATGACTGAAAGTGTGGTCAAAATGTTAGGTGTTGATGTGGCTTGAAAGAAGAGAGAGAATGATCGAATCTGGAGAACTACAGAAACAGAGCTTCAGAGAGCGGAGGCAAATGGAAATGATGGGCAAATCTGGCGGGGGGACATGAAGCAAGCTGGTGAGGGTTAAGCAAAGGGAACGGCTCAGTTAGGAGGTTACAGTAGTAGGTGGTGTTGGGGGGAGGGGAGGGGGGAATGTAGAATGAAGGGCCTTGAGTAGTAGTTTCTCACTGGAGAAAGAGGGAGTTTTCTGTGAGGAAAGTGCATGGCACATCACTCGGGGTCTCTCCTCAGTTCTCCTGGAGGAGATAATTGTCTGTCCTGGGTAGATGTTTATCGGGGAAGGAGGGAGTTAGCGGAAGTTGGCAAGTTGGACATGTCCTCGGGCCATTTGGCACCCTGACTTAAAAGGTAGTGACAAATTGAGCCAGGTTCGAATTATCAGGAGTTTAGTGTAATAATTAATAATAATCCCTGCATTCAACAAAGTTGACATCAGGAGGACATCCCAAACCCTTCACAGCATATATGGCAACATTTGGTGACTGTTTTGGAGTAAACAGCAATGTCCTGTAAACAGCCATGGAGAGAGTGACCAATTTTTATTTGCGGGACACTGGAAAAGAGAAAAAGATTGGTTTGGATGAAGGCCCTTCGGTCAGTCTGATCTCATCCCTCTACAACACCCAAACTTGTCACTGATTTCAATGACACAAAAAGGGGCTGCCTTGACCCTAAAGGCGGTGCTGAGAAGAGCAACCAGCATGATCCTGTGTTAAAGAGGAATGAGCTACGAGCAACAGTTACGACAATCTAGTCATGCTAGAAGACAACTCATAGAGGTGTACAACATTTTAATAGGGATCAAAAAAGTAAACCCAGATTAATACTTTATAAGGCAGAAGGCGGTAGAGGATACAGTTTATAGAGATGTAAAGGCAATTTCAGGAGCGAGGGTGTTTAATGACAAATAGGATTGTCAGGAAGGGGACTAGGGCCCAGGAGACTGGCCCTCATTTAAAATTTAAAACCGGTTGCTTACAAACAGCAAATTACATTGTTACGGCGTCTTTTATGTAGGGAGGAAGTCCCAAAGTGCTGGGAAGTGATTGCACCAGAACTGGGTGTCAATTCAGATCTTGAAAGTAGGTGAGGAAAGAGGCGAGGAGCAGGAGTTTCCAGGACAGAGTTCTAAAAAGCCCAGGGAGGTGGTTTGGGTGGGGGGGAAAGGTGGGGCAAAGCTGATCTAATATGTGCTGTATTGAACTCGAGGGCAGTCGGGATGAGAGCAGGAGATGGAGAGAGAGAGAGAGAGAGAGAGAGAAGCAAGGCTGCAGATGCAAAGCATCCTCTTACCTGGTAGCAGCCATTGACTGCCGCAGGGGAAGTCCGTTTGCAGCCCGATGGTAGGAAGCTACCCATTGCTGGCTGAAATACAGGGCAAACTACAAACATCAGCACAGGTGGGAGGCTTCTACGCAGCACCCGACCTCTCTCACAACCTGTCTCTCCCCTCAGCTAGAACCTTAACACAGACAGGGAGAGGGTGTGGGGTGGGGAGGGGGCGCTGGGTAGAAGAGGGGGAACAGACCGGATGGAGGCTTTCCACTTTCTTTCATGTGCATTGACGGTCAATACCCACTCCTCCCCCTGCCACTGAGCGTGAGTAATTTTTTTGTGGGCAGGAGGGGTGTAATGATGGACAATAAGGAGGCTTCCTGGCTCCTCTGCATTCCAGCCAGCACCAGGGTTACTCTTCAGACATCAAGGGCAACAAAAAACAGACTGCTCACCTCCGCAAAACAGTCAGTGGCTGCTAACAGCTAATGGTCAGGGGCTAACAAGAGAAACGGACAGAAACGCACCAGATAGAAAGTCAAGCCAAGCTCCTAACAAGCTACACAGAGCAGCAGTTAGTGATGCTATGTGCCAGATCATGAAACTCCCCTCTTTCTCTCACTTCCATTTCCATAAACAAATTGTCATTGACACAGCGCCTTTCATGTCTTGAGGACATCCAAAGTTGCTGGTCAGTCTTGGCTGGGCATCTGAGCTGCGGAGAGGAGTTATAATAATAAAAATAATAATAATAGTTGAAGGGAGTGTGGAGGAAAACTGATGATCGAAGGTGCGGGTCAAAGAGGAAAATCTTGAGGCAGACCGTACAAGAGTGGAGACAGGATGAGATGGATATCTAGACAGATAGGCAAACAGGCAGGCACAAAGAAACAAGATACGTACACATCAACCTAGAGAGACACACACATACACAAAAACAGACACACACAAACACAAAGGCCCAGACACACATACGTACACAACAATCCAGACAGGCAGACATAGACACAGACCCAGATAGACACAGACACACACACACACATACCCAGACAGACACATATGCACACACATCCAGACCCAGACAGATACAGGGAAAAACACACACAAGACAGACAACAAGAACAACAAGATTCCATTTATAGAGCGCCTTTCACGTCGGGAGTTCGTCACAAGGCGCTAACAGTTGGGTCAGGACCTGAGCATTGGGGAAATGGTCAGGGTGAGGGGAGGGAAGGGAGGGAGCGAGCAGGGGGAAATGGTCAGGGTGAGGGGAGGGAAGGGAGGGAGCGAGGAGGGGGGAAATGGTCAGGGTGAGGGAAGGGAGGGAGCGAGGAGGGGGTAGAGAGTCGAGAGGGGAGCTGAAGGCACGGTCAAAGAGAAAGGTCTTGAGACCGGCCTTGAAGGAGGAAAGGGAGGAAGCGGCGAAGGCACTGGGGATGGAGTTCCAGAGCCTCGGGGCTGAGAGGCTGAAGGCCCGGCCACCGATGGTAGGGCGGTTGGGGCGGGGATGTGGAGCAGACCGGAGCCAGAGGAACGGAGGGTACGGGCAGGTAGGTAGGGGGATAGTAGGTTGGAGAGGTAGGAGGGAGCAAGGCCGTGAATGGCCTTGTAGGTGAGGATGAGGATCTTGAATTCGATCCTCTGGGGGATGGGGAGCCAGTGGAGGCGAGCGAGGGTGGGAGTGATGTGGTCCGGCCTGGTGCGGGACAGTACACGAGCTGCAGAGTTCTGAATGACCTGCAGCTTGTGGAGGGAGGTGCCGGGAAGGCCGGCGAGGAGAGAGTTCCCATAGTCCAGCCTTGAGGTGATAAAGGCGTGGACCAGGTTTCAGCAGCGTGAGGGGTGAGGTAGTGCCGTAGTCTGGCGATGTTCCGGAGGTGATGGAAGGCGGTGCCAGTTGTGGCGCGGATGTGAGGGAGAAAGGACAGCTCAGGGTCGAACAGAACCCGAGGTTCCTGACTGGCTTTGAGAGGTGGAGAGTGCAGCCTTGGATGCTGATGCTGTCAGCGCCTGAGGTGCGGAGGCGCTGACGTGAGCCAATCAGGAGGGCCTCAGTTTTGCGCACGTTGAGCTGAAGAAAGTTGTCTCTCGTCCAGGACTCGATGTCGGACAGGCAGCTGTCAGGACATCGGTGGTCGTGGAGTTGAGGGTAGAGGAGGAAAGGTAGAGTTGGGTGTCATCCGCATACATGTGGAAGTTAACCCCATGTCTGCGGATGATGTCACCAAGGGGGAGCATATAGAGGGTGAAGAGGAGGGGACCGAGGACAGAGCCCTGAGGGACACGCACGAGACAGTGCGGGGGTGGAGGAAAAGCCTTGGAAACAAAGTGAAGACGGTGGGAGATGTACGACCTAAACCACTCAAGGACAGGGCCTTGAAGGTTGAGGTGGGAGGACAAGCGGTGGAGGAGGATAGCGTGGTCGACCGTATCGAATGCTGCCGATAGGTCGAGGAGGACGAGGAGGCAGAGGGAGCCCTGGTCACAGATGGTCAGGATGTCATTGGTGACCTTGACCAGGGCAGTTTCTGTGCTATGGGCAGCACGGAAACCCGACTGAAGGGGTTCGAATAATGAATGGGTGGAGAGGAAAGAGCGCAGCTGGGAGGCGACAACTCTTTCCAGGACCTTGGACAGGAAGGGGAGGTTGGAGATGGGCCGGTAGCTTGATAGCTGCGACGCATCAAGGGAGGGTTTTTTCAAGGTGGGAGTGATGGTGGCAGTTTTTAAGGGAATGGGAATAGAGCCAGAGGAGAGGGACAGGTTGATGTCTGTGATATGTGAGGCAAGGAGGTGGAGCTGGGAGATAAGGAGTGGAGTGGGGATGGGGTCAAGGGAGCAGGTGGTGGTTTCAGGGATAGGATGAGTTTGGTGACAGAGGGTGGGGAAACGGGTACGAAGGTGTGTAGGGGAGGATGGGTAGGAGTCGGAGTGTGGGAGGGAAGGGGTGGGGGTGGGTGGAAGTTGGAGGGGAAGTGACCGCGGAGCGGATTCCCTTGATTTGGATTCAAGGAAATCCAGCATCTCCTCGCAGTGAAGGTTGGAGGAGATGACCTGCGCGGGGTGGCGGGGGGACGGAGGAGTCGGGATGTGGTAGAAAACAGTAGCCTGGGGTTGTTCTTCGCCTCCAGGATTATCCTGGAGTAGAAGGACGACTTGGCCGAGGCTAGAGTGGAGCGGTAGATTTTGAGGAGGTCCAGCCAGATTTGTCGGTGGACCGTTAGGCCAGATTTGACAGGTGCGTTCAGCGGCCCGCACCTGGCTCTTCAGTGAGCGGAGGTGGGTGGTGAACCAGGGGGAGGAGCGAGAGTAGGAGACAGTACGGGAGGTGATGGGGGCAAGAGTGTCGAGTGTGGAGGAGAGGGTGTTGTGGAGGAGGGTGAGAGCAGAAGAGGGGTCAGTGAGGGTTGAAGGCCAGAGGGAGAGGAGTTCAGAGGACTCCAAGGCAGCGGTTAGGGATTGTGGGGGTAACTTCTTCCAGGGCGGTAGAAGATGGTGGTGGGTCTGGTGGAGGTGGGGAGGGGGTGGAGGTGGTGAAGGAGATGAAAAGTGGTGATCGGAGACAGCCTTATCGGTAATGGTGACATCCGAGACACTGAGGCCCCGGGTGATCACCAAATCAGACAGACAGATAGATAGATGCAGGACTCAATACCTATAGTGTAGTGGGATGGTGGGGTGTGGAAGAAGCAGGAATTAAGGACTCACTGCCCCCTTTCTCTCCCTTTCCCAACATAAGAGTTTAAACTGCAGACACCACCTGTGACTGAGCCTCCACTGGCTCCCCATCCCCCAGAGGATTGATTTCAAGATCCTCATCCTCACCTAGAAGGCCATTCACGGCCTTGCTCCCTCCTACCTCTCCAACCTACTATCACCCTACCTACCCGTACCCTCCGTTCCTCCGGCTCCGGTCTGCTCCACGTCCCCCGCCCCAACCGCCCTACCATCGGTGGCCTTCAGCCTCTCAGCCCCTAGGCTCTGGAACTCCATCCCCAGTGCCTTCGCCTTGCTTCCTCCCTCTCCTCCTTCAAGGCCGGTCTCAAAACCTTTCTCTTTGACCGAGCCTTCAGCTCCCCTCTCGACTCTCTTCCCCCTCCTCGCTCCCTCCCTTCCCTCCCCTCATCCTGACCATTTCCCCCTTCCTCACTCCCTCCCTTCCCTCCCCTCACCCTGACATTTCGCCCCCTGCTCGGATGATGACCCAACTGTGCAGCGCCTTGGGACGTCCTCCTGACGTGAAAGGCGCTTTATAAATGGAATCTTGTTGTTGTGACCAGCAGCCTGTGAAGGGAGCACGGCATGGGATCTAATGGGGAGGAAAACTCCAGCTGCGGGGATTGGAGTTTAAAACTTTGGTCCACAAAGCCGTTGTCATGAATTACGGAAGAGGGGACTGCTGGAGAAATAATGTGTAAAGTGGGACACAAAGGGAAAGAGTTTGGGTGGTGGGGTAAATAAGGTAAGAAGAGACATCAAAACAGCAAGGTGCCTTGCGGGTCAATACGAAACATACAGCTTATAGCCAAGGAGCTCAGAGCTTTGCCATCCAACTCCTGCGGACTTTGATGCATGCAGTCAGCCATTTTTTTGAGATTCTTCTCTTCCCCACCCCCCACACACACAGCCACACAGAATTTTTAACATTTAGCTACCTACATCTTCATTCCAGTCGTCTGTTCCCCACTCCTCTGTCGCAGCCTGCCAGATACCTATAATCAAAGTACTTAGGTTACTCTCTCACTCTAAATACCTCCGTCCTGACTTAGCAAGCAAGCATGCAAGCTCACCGAGACACTACCCTGCTTGAAGAGCACTACACAAATGCAAATCGTTGCTTATACACGCACCCCTCACCATGTGGTACTGATAGTAACTGCAAGCTAACTTGCATATGCCAGTAATGCACAGTAACACACGTACATACACACTCACTGTGCGTTACTGACATACAAGGTGCAACCCTCCCGGATTGTTCTGGAATCTACGATTAAAAGGTAAGTCTCCTGGATACCACTGTGAGCAAACCAGGAGAAAAATCAAGAGAGAATTCTCAGGATTTAAGGACATCACGATGAACTTATGATGCTACCATAAGATAAACGGTGTCTAATTTCATGATAGCTATCATTCCCTTCCAGAATACCAGAGTTCACAATCCTACATATAATATTCAGAGATAATGTACAGATCCGGGGCGTTGAGTGCATCCGTGGTCTTACATTTGATATAGCACCATTCAAGTAGAAGGATATTTGTGGAAAAACTCACGGATGCAATTTTATTTGCGGGATTGTCAGCCAGGACACTAATCCAGCAATTACAAAGATTTAAGAAAAATAAGTTACAATCGAATAATCTCAGCAAACATATCTTTCAGAAACAGAACCTTAAAGGGCAGATGGTTTGTGACACAGAAACTTCAAGGTATAAGAGGTGGAATTTTTAAACATGTGGCAAAATAGTTATGGAGTCAGTAATAATCCTACCGGAAGTTGTTTCAAATTTTCTGGAGCAATTTGCTCTGTCACCTCCACTGACCTGAAGCCCTGAAAACAGAAAAAAGTACAAAACAAAGAGGTTTGGATGTAACGGGTTAGGTTTGAGGAGAGTTGATAATACTTGTATAATAATAATCTTTGCATTTGATATAGAGCCTTATCATCTTTACATTGTAAAGTGAATAGACTGCTTCACAGAATATAGTGTAAAGTGCAGTGACTGGATATTTTGTGGGTGGAACTCGGTAGCCAATTGCACACAGCAGTATCCCACAGACAGTCGTGGATTGAGTGACCAATTTTATTTTGAGCGATTTTTACTCCCAGAAGTTATCCACTAATCAACTAACAAACAGGTTCCTATTGACTGCTAGGTAAACAGATGCTAGGTAAGAGGTAAATAATTACAATCCTTACATTTGATTTAGAGACTTTCACATTGGGAGGATGTACTGTAAAGTGTAGTGATTGTGTGTTTAGTGGGTAGAAGCCTATTACACTTTTCGATGCGCTGCAGATAGATGTGAAGTGTCAGCCAGAATACCAAGAGAAAAAAGAAACTCCCTTCCCCAAAGCATCATGCAAGATGTTTAGTGTCTGGCTGAACAGAGCACAAAGAAGGAGAGAGTGATGTCTCATCCAAAGGACAGTGCCTTCGATAATGTGGTGCCCCTTCAAGCACTGCACTGGAGTGTCAGCCCTAGAATGTGGGGCTTCAACCCACAATCTTCTGATTCCCCAATTATAGGGTAACTGTAATATTCCAAACACAACAGTCACAGAGATTACAACACATAACTTGACCATGCAATGTACTGATGGCATAGTAATATGCAAGGCATGAAAAAAGAGGAGCCAACAATGCCACTAACTTCTCACATGACGAGATTCGGAAGACACATACAGTGAGGATTTGTCACTCCAGATCGTTTAACATCACTTGCACAACCAGTTCATGGTAATAATCACACACTATTATAGAATATTACAGACAAAGGAGGTGACTATCAAGCTATCAACTTGCCCCACTCCCTCACTCTTACCCAAACCAATCCAACTCCCTCACTCTTACGCAAACTAGCCGAACTCCCCCACTCTTACTCAAACTAGCCCAACTCGCACAGTCTTACGCAAATTAGCCCAACTCCCCCACTCTTACTCAAACTAGCCCAACTCATGCACTCTTACCCGAACTAGCCCAACTCCCCCAATCTTACCCAAACTAGCCCAACTCCCCCAGTCTTACCGAAACTAGCCCAACTCCCCCAATCTAACCCAAAGTAA
>NW_024705901.1:0-20292 GCF_018977255.1 Callorhinchus milii | reverse complement strand
AGGGAGCGAGGAGGGGAAATGGTCAGGGTGAGGGGAGGGAGGGAGGGAGCGAGGAGGGGGAATGTCAGGGTGAGGGGAGGGAAGGGGGGAGGGAGGGTAGAGAGTCGAGAGTGGAGCTGAAGGTACGGTCAAAGAGAAAGGCCTTGAGACCGGCCTTGAAGGAGGAAAGGGAGGAAGCGGCGAAGGCACTGGGGATGGAGTTCCAGAGCCTCGGGGCTGAGAGGCTGAAGGCCACCGATGGTCGGGCGGTTGGGGCGGGGGATGGGGAGCAGACCGGAGCCAGAGGGACGGAGGGTACGTGGGGGATAGTAGGTCGGAGAGGGAGGAGGGAGCGAGGCCGGGAATGGCCGTGTAGGTGTCACCACTATCATTTTCACCATCATCATCATCATCATCACCATTATCATCATCCCTGTCACCATCATCACAATCACTGCCATCAACATCATCATCATCACCACCATCACTATCATCAGCACTACCACCATCATCATCATAATCATCATCATCACCACCATCATCATCGCTGTCACCATCATCATCACCATCATCATCACCACCATCATCACTATCATCATCACCACCATCATCATCACTATCATCACCATCATCAACATTATCATCACCATCATAATCATCATCACCACCATTATCACCATCATCATCACCATCATCATCATTATCATCATCATCACCATCATCATCACCACCATCATCAACATCACCATCATAATCATCATCATCACCATCATCACCATTATCATCACCATCATCATCATCACCATCATCATCATTATCATCATCACCATCATCATCACCATCATAATCATCATCACCATCATCATCATCACTATCACCATCCTCATCACCATCGTCATCACGATCATCATCATCACCATCATCATCATCACCATCTTCATCACGATCATCATCATTGTCATTATCATCATTATCATCATGACCATCATCATCATCACCATCATCATCACCATCATCATCACAATCATCATCATCACAATCGTCATAATCATCATCACCATCAGCATCACCATCATCATCACCATCATCACCATCATCATCATCACCATTGTTATCACCATCATCATCACCATCATCACCATCATCATCACCATTATCATCATCATCACTATCATCACCATCATCATCACCATCATCATCACCATCATCATCATGATCATCATCATCACCATCAGCATCAACATCATCATCATTAGGATAACCATCTTCATCACCATCAGCATCACCTTCATTATCATCACCATCAACAACTTCATCATCATCACCATCATCATCACCTTCATCATCATCACCATCATCATCACCATCATCATCACCATCATCGCCATCATCATCATTATCATCATCAGCAGCAGCACCATCATCACCATCATCTTCACCATCATCAGCATCATTATCATTATCACCATCTTCACCACCATCATCATCATTACTATCATCACCACCATCATCAGCAGCAGCATCATTATCATCACCATTACCATCACTATCATCACCATTATCATCATCACCACCATCGTCATCTTCATCATCATCACCATCATCATCACCATTATCACCATCATCATCACCATCATCATCATCATAATAATAATAATAATAATCTTTGCATTTGATATAGAGCTTTTCCCGTCGGGAGGACGTCCCAAAGCGCTTCACAGAACACACTGTAAAGTGAATTAACTGTATATTTGTGGGCGAACGCGGCAGCCAATTGCGCACAGCAATGTCCCACAAACAGTCATAGATTGAAAATGACCAATTTATTATTGTTTGTGGTTTTGGAGGATTATTATTAGGCTCTGTGTGGAGTAAGGAAACTTGCCCGAGGTTTGGCCCTGACCCCCCGGGGATTGAACCCAGTGTCTCGCTTGCAAAGCGAGTGCTCTAAGCGCTGAGCTACAGGACTCCACCATCACCATCATCATCATCATAATCATCATCACCACCATCATCATCATCACTATCATTATTATCATCACCATCATCATCATCACCATCATCATCACCATCATCGTTAACATCATCACCATCATCATCACCATCATCATCACTATCATCATCACCATTATCATTACTATCATCATCAGCACCACCACCATCATCATCAACATTATTACTATCACCACCATCATCTTCATCACAATCAAAATCATCATCATCACTTCCATCATCATCAGCAGCAGCATCATTACCATAATCATGACTATCATCATCATCATCACTATCATTATCACCATCATCATCACCATTATCATCACCATTATCACCATCATCATCACCATCATCGGCATTACCATCATCATCATCACCACCATCAGCATCATTATCATCACTGTCAGATTACTATAGACAGAGAGGAAATTCTGAAAAGTTTGACTGGGGTCAAAATTGCTAAATCCCCAGGACCAGATGGGTGTCACCCACGGCTGCTGTGGGAGATACGGGTTCAAATAGCGGAGGCTTTGGCCATTATATTTCAATCGTCATTGGACACAGGAGCGGTGCCGAGAGACTGGAGAGTAGCTAATGTTACCCCCTCTACAAAAAGGAGCAGAAAGACAAGCCCGTAAATTACAGGCCAGTCAGCCTAACCTCGGTAATAGGAAACTACTGGAGACCGTAATCCGGGACAGAATAAATCTCTACTGAGAGGAACACGAGGTAATTAGAGACCCCCAACACGGATTTGTTATAGGCAAATCTTGCCTAACAAATCTAATAGAATTTTTTGAAGAGGTGATTTCGAGGGTTGATGAGGGAAATGTGGTGGACATTATTTACATGGATTTCAAAAAGGCTTTTGACACAGTACCGCATAAGAGATTAATACAAAAATTAGAGGCCCACGGTATTAAGGGGACAGTGGCAGTTGGGATTAAGAACTGACTGAGTGGCAGAATGCAGAGGGTGGTGGTTAATGGGTGTTTCTCGCAATGGAAGGAGGTGTGCAGCGGTATCCCCCAGGGATCAGTTTTGGGATCTCTGCTCTTTCTAATATATATTAATGAACTTGGGCATAGGGAGCACTATTTCCAAGTTTGCAGATGATACCAAGTTAGGTCGGGTAGTAAATAGTGTGGAGGACTGTAACCAACTGCAAGCAGACATACACAGAATGGTGGAATGGGCTGACATGTGGCAGATGAATTTCAATGTGGATAAGTGTGAGGTGATACACTTCAGTAGGAAAAATGATAGGAGGCAATATAGACTTGGGAGCTCAATATAGACTTGGGACTCGGGGGGTGAACGTATAGAGAGATCTGGGTATTCAAGTAAGCGAATCATTAAAGGTAGTGGGGCAGGTAGATAAGGCAGTAAAAAAGGCATTTGGTGTACTGAGCTTTATTAGTAGGGGCACAGAGTATAAGAGTAGGGGTTATGGTTAATCTATACAAAACACTGGTTAGGCCTCAGCTGGAGTACTGCGTCCAGTTCTGGGCACCTTACCTCAGGAAGGATATTAAGGCACTGGAAAGGGTTCAGAGGAGATCACGAGAATGATACCAGGAATGGGGAACCTTAGCTATGAGGACAGTGGAGAAGTTAGGACTTTTCCCATTAGAGCAGAGAAGGTTACGTGGGGACCTGATAGAGGTCTTCAAGATCATGAAAGGTTTCGACAGACGAGATAGGGAGAAGCTGTTTCCGCTGGTAGGTGTGTCTGTGACTCGTGGTCACAGTCTTAAGATATCTACCAAAAGAAGCAGAGAGGAGGTTAGAAGAAATGTTTTCACTCAGTGAGTTGTTGGAATTTGGAGTGATCCGCCCGAAAGGGCAGTGAAGTCCGATTCGATAACAGCTTTTAAGAGAGAACTGGATAGGTATCGGGGGAAGACGTGTTTGTGGGGTTATGGAGAGAAAGCTGGTGATTGGGGTTAGTGAAAGTGACGCTCTGTCAAAGAGCCGCACAGACTCGATGGGCCGAATGGCCTCCTTCTGTGCCATAACATTCTATGACTCTATGAATCTATGAATCATCACCGTCATCAACATAATTATTATTGCTGTGCTTGTCGGGGCTCGTGGGTTGGTCCCTGTCATCAGCCACTCTGACTTTCCTGTCCTAACAAGTTCCACTGACCCGGCGTTGCTCTGGGTTCCTGTTGCTGCTGCTCCCTTTCTGTCGCTGCAGCCCCGTTGGTTATTTAATGAGTCTCACATGGTGGCTCTTCAACAAACAACTTATTGAGCCTCCAAGCTGCAAACTTGGATAGAAAACTTTCTACAAAACCCAAAATACTAGTCGCTGGGAACACTCAGCAGGTCATGGACTTGAAATGTTGCCTCACTTTCCTCTCTCCATAGATGCTGCCTGACCTGCTGAGGGTTCCCAGCGACTCGTGTTTTGGGTTTTGTAGAAAAGTTTGAATCCAGGTTTGCAGACGACACTGAGCTCAGAGGCTCAGTGAGCTGTGGAGACGGGAGCAAGAAGTTACACAGGAACTTAGACAGATTAAGAGAGTGGGCAGAGCTGTGGCAGATGGAGTTCAATGTCGGGGAGTGTGAGGTCGGACAGTGTGGAACGAAAAAAAGATCAGAACATTTCCTTAATGGGGAGGAATTGAGAACTGTGGAGGAGCAAAGAGATCCGAGCGCCCACACCAACACATCACTGGAAACCAGTCACTCATTTCCTTTCTCCATAGATGCCGCCTGACCTGCTGAGGGGTCCCAGACACTTTTGTTTTTGATACAAAATACTTCATCCGTTATCTGGGTATTTTGTCAAAATAAAACTAAAAGATCTGTCCGACAAGAATTGCCTTTAGAAATTCACATCTTTAATCAACCCAGTGTCCTGCACTCCAGAGTTATATTCTACTGTATTACAGTAGAATACAGTAGTATACAATACAGGAGGGGGAAAATGGTCAGGGTGAGGGGAGGGAAGGGAGGGAGCGAGGAGGGGGGAGATGGTCAGGAGGAGGGGAGGGAAGGGAGGGAGCGAGGAGATGGTCAGGAGAAGGGGAGGGAAGGGCGGGAACGAGGAGGGGGTAGAGAGGCGAGAGGGGAGCTAAAAGTACGGTCAAAGAGAAAGGTCTTGAAACCGGCCTTGAAGGAGGAAAGGGAGGAAGCAGCGAAGGCACTGGGGATGGAGTTCCAGAGCCTCGGGGCTGAGAGGCTGAAGGCCACTGATGGTCGGGCGGTTGGGGCGGGGGACGTGGAGCAGACCGGAGCCAGAGGGACGGAGGGTACGGGGGGTACGTGGGGGGATAGTAGGTCAGAGAGGTAGGAGGGAGCGAGGCCGTGAATGGCCTTGTAGGTGAGGATGAGGATCTTGAATTCGAATTGAATTATATTGTTCTGTATTGCAGTGTTATGTTGCACTGTATTTTAAGAACATAAGAACATAAGAATTAGGAGCAGGAGTCGGCCATTCGGCCCCTTGAGCCTGTGCCGCCATTCGATAAGATCACGGCCGATCTTCTGACCTATCTCTAATTACCCGCTCTCTCTCCATATCCCCCAATCCCTCTGTTTTTAAAAAATCTCTCAGTCTCCGCCTTGAAGATGTTCGAGGACTGACATCTACAGCCTTCTGGGGGAGTGAATTCCATAAAATCACTCCCCTCCTCGCTCCCTCCCTTCCCTCCCCTCACCCTGACCATCTCCCCCCTCCTCGCTCCCTCCCTTCCCTCCCCTCACCCTGACCATTTCCCCCCTCCTCGCTCCCTCCCTCCCCTCCCCTCACCCTGACCATCTCCCCCTCCTCGCTCCCTCCCTTCCCTCCCCTCACCCTGACCATTTCCCCCCTCCTCGCTCCCTCCCTTCCCTCCCCTCACCCTGACCATCTCCCCCCTCCTCAACTCTGTTCTAAAAGGCTGACCCTTAATTTTCAGACTGTGACCTCTGGTTATAGACTCTCCTCCCGGGGAAACAGACCCTCAGTGACTACTTTATCAGCCCTTTAACAATCTTATATGTTTCAATAAGTTCTCCCCTAATTCTTCTGTACTCTGGAGAATACAGCCCCAGTTTATTCAGCCTCTCCTCATAGGTCAGTCCCCTCATTCCAGGCACTAACTGAGTGAATCTACGCTGCACCCCCTCCAGGGCAAGTATGTCCTTCATTAAATAAGGACCAAAACTGCACACAATCCTCTCGGTGCGGTCTCACCAAAGCCCTATACAGTTGCAGCGAGACTTCCCTACTCTTGAACTCTAAACCTTTTGCAATGAACACTAACTGCCGTTCGCCTTCTTAGTCACTGCTGCACCTACAAACTAACTTTTTGAGACTGGTGTACGAGGACACCCAAATCCCTCTGAACACTATCACTGTCTCATCTCTCCCTCTCTAGAAAATAATCTGTTGTTCTATTCTTGCTACCGAGGTGAATAACTTCACACTTCCCTCACATTAAACTCCATCTGCCACCTACTCGCCCACTCCCCTCTCCTATCTATATACCGTTGCAATCTTTTTGCATCATCCTCAGAGCTCACTCTCCCACCGAGTTTAGTGTCATCCGCGAATTTAGATACGTTACATTCAATGTCCTCGTCTGCATCATTGATGTAAATGGTAAATAGCTGAGGCCGAGCACTGATCCTTGTGGCACTCACTAGTCACCTCCTGCCAATTCGAGAATGACCCGTTTATCCCTACTCTCTGTTTTCTACCCGTTGGCCACTCTTCAATCCACGCTAATATATTCCCATTAATCCCGTGGGCCTTAACCTTGTGCAATAGCCTTTTGTGTGGCACTTTGTCAAATACCTTCTTAAAATCTAAATATACTACACCTACTGGTTCCCCCCTCTCTAACCTGATAGATACATCTTCAAAACACTCTAAAGGATTAGTGAAGCATGACTTCCCTTTTGTAAAGCCGTGTTGACTGCCTAATCTTGTTATGGTCTTCCAGGAATCCCATAACCACATCTTTAATTAAGGACTCAAGAATTTTCCCTCCCACTGATGTCAGACTACCTGGTCCATAGTTCCCCATCTTTTCTCTCCCACCTTCTTAAATAGTGGTGTCACGTTTGCAATCTTCCAATCAATGGGAACCGTTCCAGAATCCAGAGAATTTTGGAAGATGAAAGACAAGCCATCCACTATCTCAGTAGTCACCTCTTTTAAAACACTAAGATGTAGGCCATCAGGTCCAGGGGATTTATCAGTTTTAGGACCTGACAATTTACCTAAACCTATTTCTTTACTAATATTAATTCCCCCAAGTTGCTCACTAACATTGTCTTCTTGGTTCCTCTCTATTCTTGGTAGGTTTTCAGTGTCTTCTAAGGTGAAGACAATAGCAAAGTACTTGTTTAATGACTCTGCCATGACTTTGTCCCCTACTATAATTCCCCCCCTCTCTGCCTCTAACGGACCCACATTTACCTTTGACATCCTCTTCCTCTTTATATATTTTTAAAACTCTTACAGTCTGTCTTTATGTTCTTCGTTAGTTTGCCCTCATATTCCATTTTCTCCCTCTTAATCACTTTTTTGGTTCTCCTTTGTTGATCCCTAAAGTTCTCCCAATCCTCAGGTTTACTCTTCATCTTAGCTGTTTTATAGGCTTCTTCCTATAACTTTATACTGTCCCTCACTGCTCTAGTTAGCCACGGTTGGGCCACCTTTCCTGTGGCATTCTTGTTCCTCAAAGGAATACGTACTCGCTGGGAATTTTGCACTATCTCCTTAAACGTTTGCCATTGCTGGTCTACTGTCAAATCATTAAATCTAATCTCCCAGTTTAGTTTAGCTAAATCCTCTCTCATACCAGCAAAGTTGGCTCTAGTTAAATTTAAAATCTTCCAAAATTCCTTGGATTCTGGAACAGTCCCCATGGATTGGAAGATTACAAATGTCACACCACTATTTAAAAAAGGTGGAAACAAAAAGATGGGGAACTGTAGGCCAATTGGTCTCACATCAGTGACAGGAAACATTTTAGAATCGTCGATTAAGGATGTGGTAGTGCGGTGTTTAGGGCACAATATAATTAGGCCAAGTCAACATGGCTTTACAAAAGGGAAGTCACGTTTGATTAAACTCATAGAATTTTTTGAGGATATTTCCAGTAAACTAGATAAGGGTGAATCAGTGGATGTGGTCTATTTGGACTTCCAGAAGGCATTCGATAAGGTGCCGCATAAAAGGTTATTCCAAAAGATAAGGGCCCATGGAATTGGGGGGAGCATATTAACGTGGAATGGGGAATGGTTAATGGGTAGGAAACAAAGAGTAGGGATAAATGGGTCATTTCGGATTGGTGGGATGTAACTAGTGGAGTACCACAAGGATCAGTCCTTGGGCCTCAGCTATTTACCATCTACATCAACGATCTAGATGAGGACATCAAAGTTAATATATCTAAATTCGCGGATGACACAAAACAAAAATAGGAGGAAGTGTCAACACAGAGGACGACATTAAAAAAATGCAGAGAGACATAGATAGGTTAGGTGGTTGGGCAGGTAGGTGGGATATGAAGTATAACATAGGGAAGTGCAAAGTCATCCACCTCGGGAGCAAAAACAGGAGAGCGGGTTATTTTTTAGAAGGGGAGAGATTGGAATGTGTTAGTGTCCAGAGGGACTCGGGTGTCCTTGTACACCAATCACAGAAAGTTAGTCTGCAGGTGCAGTGAGCAATGAGGAAGGCGAACGGTATGTTAACATTCATTGTGAAAGGATTAGAGTATAAGAGTAGGGAAGTCTCGCTGCAACTGTAATGGGCCTGGTGAGACCACACCTGGAATAGTGTGTCCAGTTTTGGTCTTCTTATTTAAGGAAGGATGTACTTGCCTTGGAGGGGGTGCAGTGTAGGTTTACTAGGTAAGCACCAGGGATGAAGGGGATGAGTTACGAGGATAGGCTGACCAATTTGGGCCTATATTCTCTAGAATATAGAAGAATTAGAGGTTTCTATAAGATCATCAAAGGGCAATGATAGAGTAGATAGTTGTGGATTGTTTCCCCGGTTGGAGAAACTAAAACCAGGGGTCACAACCGAAAATCAGAGGCCAATCCTTTCGCACTGAGTTGAGGAAGAACTTCTTCACTCAAAGGGGTGAATGTATGGAACTCACTACCCCAAAGGGCTGTTGACACTCAGTCCTTGAACATATTCAAGACTCAGATAGATTTCTTATTGTAAAACGATTAAGGGATATGGGGATACGGCAGGGGGGAGGCTGCGGGGGAGGGGAAAGCTGGGGGGGTGAGAGGCTGGGGGTTGGGGAGGGATATGGGGATAAGGCAGGGTTAGGTTATAAACTGGAGTTAGATGAGAAAATCAGCCATGAATGAATGGCAGGGCAGGGTCGAAGGGAATGGCCGACTCCTGCTCCTACATGTGATGTTGTGCCCTGTATTATAGTGTTATGTTGCCCTTTATTACAGTGATAAATTGTCTGTGTTATAGTATAATTTTGCCCTATATTTTAGTGTAATATTGTGCTGTATTCTAGGACTCCAGACTAAATTACAGGTCTCTGCACTAAACTATACAATTGCACACTAAACGACAGGACTCCACACTAAACTATAGACTCCGCACTAAACTACAGGACTCCGCACTAAACGGCAGGACTACGCATTAAACTATAGACTCCGCACTAAACTATAGGATTACACACTAAACTACAGGACTCCGCACTAAACTACAGGACTCCACACTAAACTATAGGATTACACACTAAACTATAGGATTCCGCAATAAACTACAGTACTCCGCATTAAACTACAGGACTCCGCACTGAACTACAGGACTCAACACTAAACTATAGGATTACACACTAAACTACAGCACTCCGCACTAAACTATAGGATTACACACTGAACTACAGGACTCCACAATGAACTACAGGACTCCACACTAAACTACAAGACTCCGCACTAAACTACAGGACTCTATACTAAACTACAGGATACCGCACTAAACTACAGGACTCAACACTAAACTACAGGACTCCGCATTAAACTATAGACTCCACACAAAATTATAGGACTCTGCTCTGAACTATAGACTCCACAATAAATGACAGGACTCCACACTAAACTATAGGATTACACACTAAACTACAGGACTCCGCACTAAACTACAGGACTCCACACTAAACTATAGGATTACACACTAAACTACACGACTCCGCACTAAACTACAGGACTCCACACTAAACTATAGGATTACACACTAAACTACAGGACTCCGCACTAAACTACAGGACTCCGCACTGAACTACAGGACTCCGCACTAAACTACAGGACTCCACACTGAACTACAGGACTCGTCACCAAACTGTAGGACTATGCATTAAACTATAGACTCCGCACTAAATTATAGGACTCTGCTCTGAACTATAGACTCCACAATAAATGACAGGACTCCACACTAAACTGTAGGCTTACACACTAAACTGCAGGACTCCAAAGTAAACTATAGGTTTACACACTAAACTACAGGACTCCACATTAAACTACAGGACTCCACACTAAACTACAGGACTCCACATTAAACTACAGGACTCCACATTAAACTACAGGACTCCACACTAAACTACAGGACTCCACACTAAACTACAGGACTCCACATTAAACTACAGGACTCCACACTAAACTACAGGACTCCACATTAAACTACAGGACTCCACACTAAACTACAGGGCTTCACAATAAACTGTAGGACTCACATTAAACTACAGGACTCCGCACTAAACTACAGGACTCCGCACTAAACTACAGGAATCCGGACTAAACTATAAGACTCCGCACTGAAGTACAGGACTCTATACTAAACTACAGAACTCCAAATTGAACGACAGGACTCCACACTAACCTATTGGACTCCGCACTGAACTACAGTCCTCTGAACAAACACACAGGCAGAGCACTAAACTGCAGGACTCCGCACTAAACTATAAGACTCCGCACTAAATTACAGGACTCTGCTCTGAACTATAGACTCCACAATAAATGACAGGATTCCACACTAAACTACAGGACTCCGCACTAAACTATAAGACTCCGCACTAAACTACAGGACTCAACACTAAACTACAGGACTCCAAATTGAACGAAAGGACTCCACACTAAACTACAGGACTCAGCACGAAACTGCAGGACTACAACAACAACAACAACAACAACAAGATTCCATTTATAAAGCGCCTTTCACGTCAGGAGGACGTTCCCATTAAACTACGCATTAAACTGTAGACTTCACACAAAATTATAGGACTCTGCACTGAACTATAGACTCCACAATAAATGACAGGACTTCACACTAAACTATAGGATTACACACTAAACTACAGAACTCCGTACTAAACTACAGGACTCCGCACTAAACTACAGGACTCCGCACTAAACTGTAGGACTCCGCACTAAACTACAGAACTCTGCACTAAACTACAGGACTCCGCACTAAACTACAGGACTCGTCACCAAACTGTAGGACTATGCATTAAACTATAGACTCCACAATAAATGACAGGACTCCACACTAAACTGTAGGCTTACACACTAAACTGCAGGACTCCAAAGTAAACTATAGGTTTACACACTAAACTACAGGACTCCACATTAAACTACAGGACTCCACACTGAACTACAGGACTCCACATTAAACTACAGGACTCCACACTAAACTACAGGACTCCACATTAAACTACAGGACTCCACACTAAACTACAGGGCTTCACAATAAGCTGTAGGACTCACATTAAACTACAGGACTCCGCACTAAACTACAGGACTCCGCACTAAACTACAGGAATCCGGACTAAACTATAAGACTCCGCACTGAACTACAGGACTCTATACTAAACTACAGGACTCAACACTAAACTACAGGACTCCGCACAAAACTACAGGACTCCACACTAAACTACAGGACTCCACACTAAACTACAGGACTCCACACTAAACTATAGACTCCGCACTAAACTACAGGACTCCGCACTGAACTGCAGGACTACGCATTAAACTATAGACTCCACACAAAATTATAGGACTCTGCACTGAACTATAGACTCCACAATAAATGACAGGACTCCACACTAAACTATAGGATTGCACACTAAACTACAGGACTCCGCACTAAACTATAGGATTGCACACTAAACTACAGGACTCCAAACTAAACTACAGGACTCCACACTAAACTACAGGACTCCACACTAAAGTATAGGACTCCGCACTAAACTACAGGACTCCGCACTAAACTATAGGACTCCACACTAAACTATAGGACTCCACATTAAACTACAGGACTCCGCACTAAACTACAGGACTCCACACTAAACTATAGGACTCCGCACTAAACTACAGGACTCCGCACTAAACTATAGGACTCCACATTAAACTATAGACTCCGCACTGAAGTACAGGACCCAACACTAAACTACAGGACTCCAAATTGAACGACAGGACTCCACACTAACCTATTGGACTCCGCACTGAACTACAGTCCTCTGAACAAACACACAGGCAGAGCACTAAACTGCAGGACTCCGCACTAAACTATAAGACTCCGCACTAAATTACAGGACTCTGCTCTGAACTATAGACTCCACAATAAATGACAGGATTCCACATTAAACTACAGGACTCCGCACTAAACTATAAGACTCCGCACTAAACTACAGGACTCAACACTAAACTACAGGACTCCAAATTGAACGAAAGGACTCCACACTAAACTACAGGACTCAGCACGAAACTGCAGGACTACAACAACAACAACAACAACAACAACAAGATTCCATTTATAAAGCGCCTTTCACGTCAGGAGGACGTTCCCATTAAACTACGCATTAAACTGTAGACTTCACACAAAATTATAGGACTCTGCACTGAACTATAGACTCCACAATAAATGACAGGACTTCACACTAAACTATAGGATTACACACTAAACTACAGAACTCCGTACTAAACTACAGGACTCCGCACTAAACTACAGGACTCCGCACTAAACTGTAGGACTCCGCACTAAACTGTAGGACTCCGCACTAAACTACAGGACTCCGCACTAAACTACAGGACTCTGCACTAAACTACAGGACTCCACACTAAACTATAGACTCCGCACTAAACTACAGGACTCCGCACTAAACTGCAGGACTACGCATTAAACTATAGACTCCACACAAAATTATAGGACTCTGCACTGAACTATAGACTCCACAATAAATGACAGGACTCCACACTAAACTATAGGATTCCACACTAAACTACAGGACTCCGCACTAAACTACAGGACTCCACACTAAACTATAGGATTACACACTAAACTACAGGACTCCGCACTAAACTACAGGACTCCGCACTAAACTACAGGACTCCACACTAAACTATAGGACTCCGCACTAAACTACAGGACTCCGCACTAAACTATAGGACTCCACATTAAACTATAGACTCCGCACTGAAGTACAGGACTCCGCACTCAACCACAGGACTCCACACTAAACTACAGAACTCCGTACTAAACTACAGGACTCCGCACTAAACTACAGGACTCCGCACTAAACTACAGGACTCCGCACTCAACCACAGGACTCCGCACTAAACTACAGGACTCCGCACTCAACCACAGGACTCCGCACTAAACTACAGGACTCCGCACTAAACTACAGGACTCCGCACTAAACTACAGGACTCCGCACTAAACTACAGGACTTCACACTAAACTACAGAACTCTGCACTAAACTACAGTACTCCGCACTAAACTACAGGACTTCACACTAAACTACAGAACTCTGCACTAAACTACAGGACTCCGCACTAAACTACAGGACTCCACACTAAACTACAGAACTCTGCACTAAACTACAGGACTCCGCACCAAACTGTAGGACTATGCATTAAACTATAGACTCCGTACTAAATTATAGGACTCTGCTCTGAACTATAGACTCCACAATAAATGACAGGACTCCACACTAAACTGTAGGATCACACACTAAACTGCAGGACTCCAAAGTAAACTATAGGTTTACACACTAAACTACAGGACTCCGCACTGAACTATAGGACTCTGAACAAACACACAGGACAGAGCACTAAACTGCAGGACTCCGCACTAAACTATAAGACTCCGCACTAAATTATAGGACTCTGCTCTGAACTATAGACTCCACAATAAATGACAGGACTCCACACTAAACTATAGGATTATACACTAAACTACAGGACTCCACACTAAACTATAGGACTCAGTACTAAACTACAGGAATCCGCACTAAACTATAAGACTCCGCACTAAACTACAGGACTACACACTAAACTACAGGACTCTATACTAAACTACAGGACTCCGCACTAAACTACAGGACTCCGCACTAAACTATAGGACTCCACATTAAACTATAGACTCCGCACTGAAGTACAGGACTCCAAATTGAACGAAAGGACTCCACACTAAACTACAGGACTCAGCACGAAACTGCAGGACTACAACAACAGCAACAACAACAACAAGATTCCATTTATAAAGCGCCTTTCACGTCAGGAGGACGTTCCCATTAAACTACGCATTAAACTGTAGACTTCACACAAAATTATAGGACTCTGCACTGAACTATAGATTCCACAATAAATGACAGGACTTCACACTAAACTATAGGATTACACACTAAACTACAGGACTCCGCACTAAACTACAGGAATCCTGACTAAACTATAAGACTCCGCACTAAACTACAGGACTCCGCACTAAACTACAGGACTCCACACTAAACTACAGAACTCTGCACTAAACTACAGGACTCCGCACTAAACTACAGGACTCCGCACTGAACTACAGGACTCCACACTGAACTACAGGACTCGTCACCAAACTGTAGGACTATGCATTAAACTATAGACTCCGCACTAAATTATAGGACTCTGCTCTGAACTGTAGACTCCACAATAAATGACAGGACTCCACACTAAACTGTAGGCTTACACACTAAACTGCAGGACTCCAAAGTAAACTATAGGTTTACACACTAAACTACAGGACTCCACATTAAACTACAGGACTCCACACTAAACTACAGGACTCCACATTAAACTACAGGACTCCACACTAAACTACAGGACTCCACATTAAACTACAGGACTCCACACTAAACTACAGGGCTTCACAATAAACTGTAGGACTCACATTAAACTACAGGACTCCGCACTAAACTACAGGACTCCGCACTAAACTACAGGAATCCGGACTAAACTATAAGACTCCGCACTGAACTACAGGACTCTATACTAAACTACAGGACTCAACACTAAACTACAGGACTCCGCACAAAACTACAGGACTCCACACTAAACTACAGGACTCCACACTAAACTACAGGACTCCACACTAAACTATAGACTCCGCACTAAACTACAGGACTCCGCACTGAACTGCAGGACTACGCATTAAACTATAGACTCCACACAAAATTATAGGACTCTGCACTGAACTATAGACTCCACAATAAATGACAGGACTCCACACTAAACTATAGGATTGCACACTAAACTACAGGACTCCGCACTAAACTACAGGACTCCACACTAAACTATAGGACTCCGCACTAAACTACAGGACTCCGCACTAAACTATAGGACTCCACATTAAACTATAGACTCCGCACTGAAGTACAGGACTCCGCACTAAACTACAGGACTCCGCACTAAACTACAGGACTCCGCACTCAACCACAGGACTCCGCACTAAACTACAGGACTCCGCACTCAACCACAGGACTCCGCACTAAACTACAGGACTCCGCACTAAACTACAGGACTCCGCACTAAACTACAGGACTTCACACTAAACTACAGAACTCTGCACTAAACTACAGTACTCCGCACTAAACTACAGGACTTCACACTAAACTACAGAACTCTGCACTAAACTACAGGACTCCGCACTAAACTACAGGACTCCACACTAAACTACAGAACTCTGCACTAAACTACAGGACTCCGCACCAAACTGTAGGACTATGCATTAAACTATAGACTCCGCACTAAACTACAGGACTCCACACTAAACTACAGGACTCCGCACTAAACTACAGGACTCCACACTAAACTACAGGACTCCGCACTAAACTACAGGACTCCGCACTAAACTACAGGACTCCGCACTAAACTACAGGACTCCGCACTAAACTACAGGACTCCACACTAAACTACAGAACTCTGCACTAAACTACAGGACTCCGCACCAAACTGTAGGACTATGCATTAAACTATAGACTCCGTACTAAATTATAGGACTCTGCTCTGAACTATAGACTCCACAATAAATGACAGGACTCCACACTAAACTGTAGGATTACACACTAAACTGCAGGACTCCAAAGTAAACTATAGGTTTACACACTAAACTACAGGACTCCGCACTGAACTATAGGACTCTGAACAAACACACAGGACAGAGCACTAAACTGCAGGACTCCGCACTAAACTATAAGACTCCGCACTAAATTATAGGACTCTGCTCTGAACTATAGACTCCACAATAAATGACAGGACTCCACACTAAACTATAGGATTATACACTAAACTACAGGACTCCACACTAAACTATAGGATTACACACTAAACTACAGGACTCCACACTAAACTATAGGACTCAGTACTAAACTACAGGAATCCGCACTAAACTATAAGACTCCGCACTAAACTACAGGACTACACACTAAACTACAGGACTCTATACTAAACTACAGGACTCCGCACTAAACTACAGGACTCCGCACTAAACTATAGGACTCCACATTAAACTATAGACTCCGCACTGAAGTACAGGACTCCAAATTGAACGAAAGGACTCCACACTAAACTACAGGACTCAGCACGAAACTGCAGGACTACAACAACAGCAACAACAACAACAAGATTCCATTTATAAAGCGCCTTTCACGTCAGGAGGACGTTCCCATTAAACTACGCATTAAACTGTAGACTTCACACAAAATTATAGGACTCTGCACTGAACTATAGATTCCACAATAAATGACAGGACTTCACACTAAACTATAGGATTACACACTAAACTACAGGACTCCGCACTAAACTACAGGAATCCTGACTAAACTATAAGACTCCGCACTGAACTACAGGACTCCGCACTAAACTACAGGACTCCGCACTAAACTGCAGGACTCCGCAATAAACTACAGGACTCCGCACTAAACTGCAGGACTCCGCAATAAACTACAGAACTCTGCACTAAATTACAGGACTACGCACTACACTACAGGACTGCGCACGAAACTACAGGACTCCGCACTAAATTACAGGACTCCACACTAAACTGCAGGACTACGCATTAAACTATAGACTCCACACAAAATTATAGGACTCTGCATTGACCTACAGACTCCACAATAAATGACAGGACTCCACACTAAACTATAGGATTACACACTAAACTACAGGACTCCGCACTAAACTATAGGATTACACACTAAACTACAGGACTCCGCATTCAACTACAGGACTCAACACTAAACTACAGGACTCCGCACTAAACTACAGGACTCCGCACTAAACTATAGGATCACACACTAAACTGCAGGACTCCACACTAAACTATAGGACTCCACATTAAACTATAGACTCCGCACTGAAGTACAGGACCCAACACTAAACTACAGGACTCCAAATTGAACGACAGGACTCCACACTAACCTATTGGACTCCGCACTGAACTACAGTCCTCTGAACAAACACACAGGCAGAGCACTAAACTGCAGGACTCCGCACTAAACTATAAGACTCCGCACTAAATTACAGGACTCTGCTCTGAACTATAGACTCCACAATAAATGACAGGATTCCACATTAAACTACAGGACTCCACATTAAACTACAGGACTCCGCACTAAACTATAAGACTCCGCACTAAACTACAGGACTCAACACTAAACTACAGGACTCCAAATTGAACGAAAGGACTCCACACTAAACTACAGGACTCAGCACGAAACTGCAGGACTACAACAACAACAACAACAACAACAACAAGATTCCATTTATAAAGCGCCTTTCACGTCAGGAGGACGTTCCCATTAAACTACGCATTAAACTGTAGACTTCACACAAAATTATAGGACTCTGCACTGAACTATAGACTCCACAATAAATGACAGGACTTCACACTAAACTATAGGATTACACACTAAACTACAGGACTCCGCACTAAACTACAGAACTCCGCACTAAACTACAGGACTCCGCACTAAACTGTAGGACTCCGCACTAAACTACAGGACTCCACACTAAACTACAGAACTCTGCAATAAACTACAGGACTCCGCACTAAACTACAGGACTCCGCACTAAACTACAGGACTCCGCACTCAACCACAGGACTCCGCACTAAACTACAGGACTCCGCACTCAACCACAGGACTCCGCACTAAACTACAGAACTCTGCACTAAACTACAGGACTCCGCACTAAACTACAGGACTCCACACTAAACTACAGAACTCTGCACTAAACTACAGTACTCCGCACTAAACTACAGGACTTCACACTAAACTACAGAACTCTGCACTAAACTACAGGACTCCGCACTAAACTACAGGACTCCACACTAAACTACAGAACTCTGCACTAAACTACAGGACTCCGCACCAAACTGTAGGACTATGCATTAAACTATAGACTCCGTACTAAACTACAGGACTCCGCACTAAACTACAGGACTCCGCACTAAACTACAGGACTCCGCACTAAACTACAGGACTCCGCACTAAACTACAGGACTCCGCACTAAACTACAGAACTCTGCACTAAACTACAGGACTCGTCACCACACTGTAGGACTATGCATTAAACTATAGACTCCGCACTAAATTATAGGACTCTGCTCTGAACTATAGACTCCACAATAAATGACAGGACTCCACACTAAACTGTAGGCTTACACACTAAACTGCAGGACTCCAAAGTAAACTATAGGTTTACACACTAAACTACAGGACTCCACATTAAACTACAGGACTCCACACTAAACTACAGGACTCCACATTAAACTACAGGACTCCACATTAAACTACAGACTCCACACTAAACTACAGGACTCCACACTAAACTACAGGACTCCACATTAAACTACAGGACTCCACACTAAACTACAGGACTCCACATTAAACTACAGGACTCCACACTAAACTACAGGGCTTCACAATAAACTGTAGGACTCACATTAAACTACAGGACTCCGCACTAAACTACAGGACTCCGCACTAAACTACAGGAATCCGGACTAAACTATAAGACTCCGCACTGAAGTACAGGACTCTATACTAAACTACAGAACTCCAAATTGAACGACAGGACTCCACACTAACCTATTGGACTCCGCACTGAACTACAGTCCTCTGAACAAACACACAGGCAGAGCACTAAACTGCAGGACTCCGCACTAAACTATAAGACTCCGCACTAAATTACAGGACTCTGCTCTGAACTATAGACTCCACAATAAATGACAGGATTCCACACTAAACTACAGGACTCCGCACTAAACTATAAGACTCCGCACTAAACTACAGGACTCAACACTAAACTACAGGACTCCAAATTGAACGAAAGGACTCCACACTAAACTACAGGACTCAGCACGAAACTGCAGGACTACAACAACAACAACAACAACAACAAGATTCCATTTATAAAGCGCCTTTCACGTCAGGAGGACGTTCCCATTAAACTACGCATTAAACTGTAGACTTCACACAAAATTATAGGACTCTGCACTGAACTATAGACTCCACAATAAATGACAGGACTTCACACTAAACTATAGGATTACACACTAAACTACAGAACTCCGTACTAAACTACAGGACTCCGCACTAAACTACAGGACTCCGCACTAAACTGTAGGACTCCGCACTAAACTACAGGACTCCGCACTAAACTACAGAACTCTGCACTAAACTACAGGACTCCGCACTAAACTACAGGACTCGTCACCAAACTGTAGGACTATGCATTAAACTATAGACTCCACAATAAATGACAGGACTCCACACTAAACTGTAGGCTTACACACTAAACTGCAGGACTCCAAAGTAAACTATAGGTTTACACACTAAACTACAGGACTCCACATTAAACTACAGGACTCCACACTGAACTACAGGACTCCACATTAAACTACAGGACTCCACACTAAACTACAGGACTCCACATTAAACTACAGGACTCCACACTAAACTACAGGGCTTCACAATAAGCTGTAGGACTCACATTAAACTACAGGACTCCGCACTAAACTACAGGAC
>NW_024705900.1:0-20314 GCF_018977255.1 Callorhinchus milii | reverse complement strand
GCGTGACAGAGAGAGAGGGTGACAGAGAGAGAGGGTGACAGAGAGAGCGTGACAGAGAGGCATGACAGAGAGTGACAGAGAGAGAGTGACAGAGTGAGAGTGACAGAATGACAGAGAGTGACAGAGAGAGAGTGACAGAGTGAGTGATAGAAAGAGTGACAGAGGGAGAGAGTGACAGTGAAAGAGAGTGAGTGAAAGAATGGCAGAGAGAATTAGAGACAGAGAGAGAGACAGAGTGAGTGACAGAGAGACAGAGAGTGACAGAGAGAGTGACAGAGAGAATGAGTGACAGAGAGAGTGACAGAAAGAGCGTGACAGAGAGAGAGTGACAAAGAGAGAGAGTGACAAAGAGAGAGAGCGACAAAGAGAGAGTGACAGAGATTATTTTATAATTAACTATCATTTATAAATTACTATTTGTATTTTTACCTTCTTTGAAATTCTCGTGCTTCTCGGCCGGTCTCTTCCGTCCGTCCAGGCTGTTCCTGACCTCTGTCACCCCCTCCTCACTGCCCGGCCTGAGTGGTGGGAGTGGGGGTGAAGGGGGAGGGGGTTACTGACTGAGCAAAGAAATGGTACCAGAGAGAATGACAGAGAGAATGAGTGACAGAGAGAGCGTGACAGAGGGAGTGACAGAGAGAGCGTGACAGAGAGAGCGTGACAGAGAGAGCGTGACAGAGAGAGCGTGACAGAGAGTGACAGAGAGAGAGTGACAGAGTGAGAGTGACAGAATGACAGAGAGTGACAGAGAGAGAGTGACAGAGTGAGTGATAGAAACCCCTATACCCACTGACCATCCCCCTGCCCCCTCCCCGCAACCCCTGACAATCCCCCTACCCCTCCCCATACCATCTGACCATCCCCTTCCCCCTCCCTGCACCCCAACTAACCCCCTCCCCGTACCCCGACTAACCCCCTCCCCCCAAACATCAGGCTCCCCACTCCTGTTCCCCCTGACCATCCTGGAGAGCCTGACTCCAGGAGCCACGTTGCTCACCTGCTCACAGTTGGCATTTCCTGATGCTGTGACATGGGGCTGATCCAGTGATTCTGTAACAAGAGGTCAGTCACTGTGAGGGTCTGAGCTGCGAGGAGACCCTCCACAATAAGGTCATCGTACAGAGGTCACCGTATAGAGGTCATTGTATAGAGGTCACCATACAGAGGTCATCATATAGAGGTCACTGTACAGGGGTCACTATAAGATGTCCCACAGAATAGAAAACATAAACAGACCAGCGGAGGGGAGACACCAGGAAGGTTTTCTTTATAGGTGGGGCTGGTGGTGGGGCGGGTGGGGGGGCTGGTGGTGGGCGGGTGGGGGGGGGTGGGGGGGGTGGGGGGGCTGGTGGTGGGGCGGGTGGGGGCTGGTGGTGGGGCGGGTGGGGGGCTGGTGGTGGGGCGGGTGGTGGGGGCGGGTGGTGGGGGCCGGTGTTGATAGTGGGTGACGTCAGAAAACTGAAATTTATTTAACAAATAACAATTTGATGCTGTGATGCCGTGATGCTGTGATGCTGTGATGCTGTGATGCTGTGATGCTGTGATGCCGTGATGCTGTGATGCTGTGATGCGTGATGCCGTGATGCTGTGATGCTGTGATGCCGGGCCGAGGCCGGCCAGTCGGCTGAGCGTCTGAGGAGGTCACTGTACAGAGGCCAGTCGGCTGAGCGTCTGAGGAGGTCACTGTACAGAGGCCAGTCGGCTGAGCGTCTGAGGAGGTCACTCTACAGAGGCCAGTTGGCTGAGCGTCTGAGGAGGTCACTCTACAGAGGCCAGTCGGCTGAGGGTCTGGAGGAGGTCACTCTACAGAGGCCAGTTGGCTGAGGGTCTGGAGGAGGTCACTCTACAGAGGCCAGTCGGCTGAGGGTCTGGAAGAATGAGAACAAATGGGCCGGAGGACGTCTCAAAACTCAACAGTGCAATTACACTGAGCCAACACTCGGTGGTGATAACACTCCATGTACCTTCATTGTATTCTTCTGGACATAAAACCCAAACCACATTGGCCTTTTTACAGCAGCTTGTGGAGGGAGGGCTGGGAAGGCCGGCAAGGAGAGAGCTCCCATAGTCCAGCCTTGAGGTGATAAAGGCGTGGACCAGAGTTTCAGCCGCGTGAGGGGTGAGGTAGTGCTGTAGTCTGGCCATGTTCCGGAGGTGATGGAAGGCGGTGCCAGTTGTGGTGCGGATATGGGGGAGAAAGGACAGCTCAGGGTCGAACAGAACACCGAGGTTCCTGATGGCTTTGAGAGGTGGAGAGTGCGGAGCTGATGGTGTCAGCGCCTGAGGTGCGGAGGCGCTGACGTGAGCCAATCAGGAGGGCCTCAGTTTTGCGCACGTTGAGGTGAAGAAAGTTGTCTCTCGTCCAGGACTCGATGTCGGACAGACAGCTGTCAGGACATCGGGGATCGTGGAGTTGAGGGTTGAGGAGGAAAGGTAGAGTTGGGTGTCATCCGCATACATGTGGAAGTGAACCCCATGTCTGCGGATGATGTCACCACAGGGGGAGCGTATAGAGGGTGAAGAGGAGGGGACCGAGGACAGAGCCCTGAGGGACACCGCCCGAGACAGTGCGGGGGGTGGAGGAAAAGCCATTCGTGGAAACAAAGTGAAGACGGTGGGAGAGATATGACCTAAACCACTCAAGGAAGGTTGAGTTCAGCCTTGAAGGTTGAGGTGGGAGGACAAGCGGTGGAGGAGGATACCATGGTCGACCGTATCGAATGCTGCCGATCGGTCGAGGCGGACGAGGAGGCAGAGGGAGCCCTGGTCACAGATGGTCAGGATGTCATTGGTGACCTTGACCAGGGCAGTTTCTGTGCTATGGGCAGCACGGAAACCCGACTGAAGGGGTTCGAATAATGAATGGGTGGAGAGAAAAGAGCGCAGCTCGGAGGCCACAACTCGTTCCAGGACCTTGGACAGGAAGGGGAGGTTGGAGGTGGGCGGTAGCTTGATAGCTGCGACGATCAAGGGAGGGTTTTTTCAAGGTGGGAGTGATGGTGGCAGTTTTTAAGGGAATGGGAACAGAGCCACAGGAGAGGGACAGGTTGACGATGTCTGTGATATGTGGGGCAGGAGGTGGAGCTGGGAGATAAGGAGTGGAGTGGGGATGGGGTCAAGGGAGCAGGTGGTGGGTTTCAGGGATAGGATGAGTTTGGTGACAGAGAGTGGGGAAACAGGTACGAAAGTGTGTAGGGGAGGATGGGTAGGAGTCGGAGTGTGGGAGGGAGGGGGTGGGGGGTGGGTGGAAGTTGGAGGGGAAGTGACCGCGGAGCGAATTCCTTGATTTTAGATTCAAGGAAATCCAGCATCTCCTCACAGTGAAGGTTGGAGGAGATGACCTGCGTGGGGTTGCGGGGGGGACGGAGGAGTCGGGATGTGGTAGAAAACAGTAGCCTGGGGTTGTTCTTCGCCTCCAGGATTATCCTGGAGTAGAAGGACGACTTGGCCGAGGCTAGAGTGAAGTGGTAGATTTTGAGGAGGTCCACCCAGATTTGTCGGTGGACCGATAGGCCAGATTTGAGGCAGGTGCATTCAGCGGCCCACACCTGGCTCTTCAGTGAGCGGAGGTGGGTGGTGAACCAGGGGGAAGAGCGAGAGTAGGAGACAGTACGGGAGGTGATGGGGGCAAGAGTGTCAAGTGTGGAGGAGAGGGTGTTGTGGAGGAGGGTGAGAGCAGAAGAGGGGTCGGTGAGGGTTGAAGGCCAGAGGGAGAGGAGTTCAGAGGACTCCAAGGCAGTAGTTAGGGATTGTGGGGGTAACTTCTTCCAGGGGCGGTAGAAGATGGTGGTGGGTCTGGTGGAGGTGGGGAGGGGGGTGGAGGTGGTGAAGGAGATAAAGTGTTGGTCGGAGACGGCTTTGTCGGTGATAATGACATCCGAGACACTGAGACCCCGGGTGATCACCAAGTCGAGTGGGTGGCCGTGACTGTGAGTGGGGGAGTTTATGTGGAGGGAGAGGTTGAGTGAGGAGAGCAGGGAAGAGAAGTCTGAGGAGATTGAGCAGGAGGGGGTGAAGTGCAGGTTGATGTCGCCCAGGATGGTGAGGCGATCAGAGCAGAGGCAGAGAGATGTAAGTAGTGTCGAAATATCGGAGATGAAGGTGGGAGAGGTTTTAGGGGCTGGTAGAGGAGGAGGATTTTAAGTGAGAGGAAGGAGGGGTGGGAGAGGGTGAGGTGTTCGAAAGAGGGGAAAGAGCCAGAGGAGTAGGGGGATAGGGCAAGTGGTGTCCTTGAGATAAGGGCAACACCACCGCCACGGCGGTTGGGCCGAGGGATGTGGTGGGAGGTGTAGCCGGGTGGTGTGGCCTCCGTGAGGGGGAAGGTGTCGCCTGGGGTGAGCCAGGTTTCCGTTAAGGCCATAATGACCAGGGCCTTGTTACAGAGGGAGCGGACGTTTTGTAGTCCGATGTGGAGGGAGCGGTTGACAGAAGGTGTGTGGGAGGGGAGGGGGGTCCAGGTTGTGAAGCAGGGGTCGGAGAAATGGGGAGAGGTTGGCTCCCCGGGTCTGTGTCCGGGGTGGGTGGCGAGTGTGGTGGGGAATGGGGCAGTCGGTGTGGCTGCTGCTGGACAGCCAATGCCGAGTGCCGCGGTGAGCCCGGCGGAGGATTCCCAGGGTGGAACAGAGGGAGGGTGTGGGAGGGTCAAGTGGGGATAGAAGGCGAGAGGGATGGAGAGAGAGGAGGACAGAGTGGGAGAGATGCAGAAGGGGGAGGGTTTGGGGGTAGAGAGGAGGGAGGGAGGGGGTGAGGGGGCTCGGGTAAAGCGGCAGCCATAGTGCGCACGCGGGGACCGGGAGCGAGCGGTCAGGTAGACGGCATTATCCCATAGGCTGGGGCTGGGGCAGCCAACCCAACCGGACCATGGTGGGCTCTGATGTGAGCACTGGGGGGGAGGGGGGGGGGCGCAGAGGATTTTTTTAAATAATAATAATAATCCTGGCATTTGATCATGTTTTCTCGACGTCTCAAAGCGCTTCACAGGATACACTGTAAAGTGAATTGACTGTATATTTGTGGGCAAAACATGGCAGCCAATTGCGCACAGGAGTGTCTGTCCCACAAACAGCCGTGGGTTGAAAACGACCAATTTATTATTATTTTTGTTTCTTGTTAAAGGATAGAGGGGAGTGAGTGAGAGAGGCAGAGCAGGAGAGAGAGAGTGTGAGGGATAGAGTGAGAGGGTCCAAGAGTGAGTGAGAGAGCAAGCAAGATAGCGAGCAAGAGGGAGCGAGAGAGTGAGTGAGAGTGAGTGAGAACGAGCGAGAGTGAGTGAGAAAATTACTGAGAGTCAGCAAGGGGGAGTGAATGAGAGTGAGCAAGAGAGTGAGCGAGGGAGAATGAGTGAGAGACAATGAGAGAAGCAAGGGAGAGCGAATGAGAGCGGGCGAGAGAGTAAGCGAGAGAGTGAGTGAGAGAGCGAGGGAGAAGTGGGATTAGTTAGACGGTTGATGTAGAACTTACAGGATCGATGTACAAGGCTCCGAGTTCCTGACTGTGGGACGTGAGTAGCTGCTTCTCAGCCTGGTATCTCTCCATGTACCTGAGCACGTCCTGTGGGGCGGGGGCAGAGATCAGAGATCAGGGGGGCGGCACGGACAGAGAAGGGGGGACGGACATGGTGGGGGAGCAGGTGGAGGTGGGGAGGAGGTGGGGGGGGAGCAGGGGGAGGTGGGGGGGGAGCAGGGGGAGGTGGGGAGGGGGAGGTGTGGGGGGGAGCGAGTGGAGGGGGAGCGGGGGGGATTAGGGTTTACTCACGGGTCGGGGGGAGATGGGGGGATCGTGGCGGTGGCTGCTGTAATAATACAGGTTCTCCTCCATGGCCTCGTCCCCCGGGTGGAAGAGAAGATACGAGTGAACGGCCTCCAGTGCCCGCGTGTGGTCTCCCACTGCACAGAGAGAGAGTGTCACAGGCCACCAGAGCCACTCCGCCAAGAGACCCTCCCTCAGACAGCCCCACTCCAGAGCTCTGCCCAGTCAGCCCCTCCCTCAGACAGCTCCGCCCACAGACAGACCCTCCCTCAGACAGCCCCACCCCAGAGCTCCACCCCCAGACAGCCCCTCCCTCAGACAGCCCCACCCCAGAGTTCCACCCCCAGACAGCCCCTCCCTCAGACAGCCCCACCCCAGAGCTCCACCCCCAGACAGCCCCTCCCTCAGACAGCCCCACCCCAGAGCTCCACCCCCAGACAGCCCCTCCCTCAGACAGCCTCTCCCCAGAGCTCCACCCCCAGACACCCCCTCCCCCAGACAGCCCCACCCCAGAGCCCACCCCCAGACAGCCCCCCCCAGACAGCCCCCCCAGACTCCCCCCAGACAGCCCCCCTCAGCAGCCTCTCCCAGAGCCACTTCCCCAGACAGCCCCACCCCAAGAGAGCTCCTCCCCCCATCCTGCTTACCCTGGTAGTAGGAGTACTGCAGGAAGTCCAGGTGTGAGGGCAGGTAGTTATCGATGGGCGAGAGGCGTCCAGGGCGAGTGGCCAGATCCCGGCCACATTCATGCTGACAGCGGAGAACCTGCCCGTAGTGATCTGTGGGCACGGGGTGGGGGGGGGGGGGGAGAGAGAGAGAGCTCAGAACGAGAGGCACCACCCTCACACACACTGTAACCCCCCTACTCCCCATCACACCCCCACCCTCCCTCTCACAAAACACCCCACTGCCACACCCCACACCAACAACCCCCCTCCACCATGTTGATCTGTAGGCACGAGGAGAAAGAGAGAGAGAAAGAGCTCAGAACATGAAAAACACCCCTCCATCCCCACACAACCAGAGCTCAGAGCGTAAGAGACATCCCCACCCCTCACCCACTCCCATCCCCACCCTCTCTCACCCCCACCCACTCCCTCATCCCCACACACTCCCTCACCCCCACACACTACCTCACCCCACCGTCCCTTACCCCCACCCACTCCCTCGCCCCACCCTCCCTCACCAAGTCTCACTGGTGCGGTAAATGTGTATTTTGAAGGTGAACATGGCAGCCAGCAACATCCCCCAGACAGCTATGGTGAGTGAGCCGTGTATGTGGGAGATTGTTGGCCACGACACCGGGGGAGATAAAGATAAAGAGAGGGACTTTACACTTTACAGTCAATCCTGTGAAGTGCTTTGAGAGGTCTCGATGACATGATCAGGTGCGATATCAAATGCAAGGTTTGTTATTATTATTATTACTAGCTGTACCCGCTTTAGCTAAGCTTATAACCAGTTTCATTTAATCGGCCTTCTCTCTTTCATGTGGCATTTTATTTGTCCTTGATTTTCGCTTCTTAGGCATCTTTATCCCTTAAAATTAAGAAAATGTGCTATTGATCTCGTTAGCATCCTTTGTTCACATATTTGCACACATATTGGAGTCCTATAGCTCAGTGATTAGAGCCCTTGCCTCACAAGCCAGGCTACTGGGTTCGATTCCCGGCCGGGCAAAACCTTGGGCCAGTTTCCTTACCCCACACACTCGCCCGATAATAATCCCTCAAGAAAAAANCGATGATAAATTGGTTATTTCAACCCACAGCTGTTTGTGGGACAGACGCTCCTGTGCGTGATTGGCTGTCGCGTTTCATCCACAAATATACAGTCAATTCACTTTACAGTGTATCCTGTGAAGTGCTTTGAGACATCGAGAAGATGTGATCAGGCGTTGTGTCAAATGCCAGGAATATTATTATTACATATCCTTTTGGGAGGACCCCTGTGGGAGGACTCCTGACAGAGACAGACATTTTGTCTTTATCAGTATAGATGCATCACTCTAGAAGGAATGTGACCTCTGTCTCTACTTTGTTGCAGAATGTTCATGCATAATATTTGGGGGCTTAATCAAAGCATTTTTTAATATAGCTCATCAACGATAGGAGATCCCCGAAATATGCCCATGACGCTCCGCCATACCTTACCAATGAGGTATAAATCATGTCTCTATGTCAATCGGTTATTGGGTTCCGATTAGGCCTAAAATAAGCCCGGAATTGAGTCAGTGGGTGAGAATGGGGGGGAAGGAGAGAATGTGGGTGGGGGGGGACTAAGAGTAGGATGAGTGAGATTGGGGGCAGCGAAAATGGGGAGGGACTGAGAGTGGGGGCGGTGAGAGTGGGTGGGGTGGGGGGTGGGGGGAGTTGAGTCTTTTGGAAGTGTTGGGACAGTTATTTTCTGCAAGTATTAAAGGATATGATTGAAATGTGTGGAATGAGTGAGTGAGTGAGAGAACGGATTCACATCTGGAACTAATTGGTGCTCCTGCGGAGGATGGTAAAGGTTTACACAAGAAGCTACTGTGTATTTCAGCTGAACTTTTCCATCAGTCTTAGTAATACTGATGGCAAACTACACTCATTGACTCTCACACATACACATATCTCATTGTGTGCTTAAGAGGCTGAGAGAGTTCCTCCAGCCGGCGTCACATCATTCCCTTTACATGGCTTCCAGATGTTCAGCATCACATGGTTACACTGAGGTCAATGAGGGGAGGGGGCCAGCAAAGGGATGGGTCAGCTGGGGGAGGTGTCAGTGAGGGGAGGGGTCAGTAATGAGTCAGTGAGTGTAGGGGTCAGATGGGGGGGAAGGTCAGTAACAGGTCAGCGAGAGGAAGGGTCAGTAAGGGGAGGGGTCAGTAAGGGAGGGGGTCAGCCAGGGGAGGGGTCAGTAACAGGTTAACGAGAGGAGGGGTCAGTGAGGGGAGGGGGTCAGCAAGGGGCGGGGCCGCACACAGCACGAAGCGGCGTGATGAATGGCAGTGTTAGCTGGCCGGAGCCAGGGGTGTGTCTTACCCGCGATGACCTCGTACAGATGTGGTGAATATTCCAGGTAACCGTAGCCATCCAGTCTCTGGGGTCCCTGGCACAGGGCACGGCACTCGGACTCCGACACCCAGTACAGCTCCAGCGCCCGCTCAAAGCCCTCGATGGCAGCCGTGTAGCTGTCCGTGTCATAGTGCATCATCCCCACCATGAATGCCTCCTGTCAGCACAGCCCAGCCACCGGTTATAACCAACCCCCAGCCAGCAAGCAGCAAGCCTTCCCGAGTGTCTGATCTCAGCCCCGCTCTACTGCTCGATCCTGTTCGACCCTCAACCATCCTTCATCCCTTGCATCCATGCCATGACCCACTCCGTCTTTCCCCACCTCCGCAACTGCAATTCCATCCCACAGTCCCTCCACCTTGCCCCCTCCCTTGGCTCCTTCAAGACCCATCTCAAGACCCTCCTTTTCAACTGTGCCTTTGGTCACCCTCCTCCCGCTACCCTCCCCGCCCTCCACCCCTCCTGGTCCCAGCCACCAGCTCGGGTGCGGATCCCTGACTGTCCAGCGCCTTGGGACGTCCTCTGTGGTGAAAGGCGCTATGTAAATGTCGTGTGTTGTTGTCGTTGCTCTGTGCCGGGGTGCTGTGGTGTCGGTGCTCACCATGTGTGGCCTGGCCTCACGGTCGATGAAGTGTGCCGGCTGGACCCCGCTGAGCTGCCGGTATTGCTCCAGGCTCTGCCCCATCTCCACGTGCTCGGGATTGGCTACGAAGAAGGTGTGAGCTGCCTCCGCTGCTTGGTCTAGCTGGTTCAACTGCAAACAGCAGCACAGTGAGACCCCCACTCACAGATCCAGACACCACATCTCCCCCCACCCACAGCCCGTCTCTCACACACACACACACACACACACACAGCCTGTGACACCCCCCCCCCACAGCCCGTCTCACACACACACACAGAGTCTGTCACACACACAGCCTGAGACCCTTCCGCCTGCTCACAGATCCCCAATAAAATGCACAAATCCCCTCCAGTCTTTGCAGCACTGTTTGGCAGCCGTTGGTGTATTTGCCTATAAACGCAGTCACTACACAGGTCACAAAGTGATCTCTGAGAAAACTGTCCTGGCTGGACAAGGTGTGGAAAAGCTTGCCAGACGGTGCTCTCAATGACAAGCCATACGGTTAGAGCTGATTAGACTCCAAACAGATACCTGGCTGACCCTCCTAAACCATGGTATTGTTTATGTGTCTGTGCTGTGTGCGTGTACAGTATTGTGACTTTATTTATCCAGTTATCAGAATTATTAAACAGTCCATGTGTCAGCCCGGCTCAGTCACTGTGTCAGAGACCCCAAGTCAGACACTGATCTTACAGGGCTGAGTCTCCAGCGCGGGGCTGGGGTGGGAGGGTGGAGTCTCAGGCTGTGAGCAGAGTGGGGGGGAGGGGGGAGAGCTCTGCGCTATCAGACGCGCCGTTGTTCGGATCATTATAGCAATAACAACAATCCTTGCATTTGATGTAGCGCCTTATCGCGTCACAAAATAGGTGGTAAGGCGAGTAGATTGTATGTTTTTGTGGGCGAAACGCGGCAGCCGATCGCATACAGCAGTGTCCCACAAACAGTCGCGGATTGCTGTGACTAGATCATTATTTATTTATTTATTTTTTTGAAGGAATTCAGTCAGGCCCAGTTTAGCCGGAACAAAAACAGAAGTGGCCGGGAACCCTCAGCAGGTCAGGCAGCATCTATGGAGGAAGGAAAGTCAGTCAACATTTCGGGTCCACGACCCTTTGTCAGAACATTGACTGACTTTCCTTTCTCCATAGATGCTGCCGGACCTGCTGAGGGTTCCCGGCCACTTCTGTTTTTGTTCCAGATTTCCAGCATCTGCAGTATTTTGCATTCGGCTTAGCTTAGCTTAGCCTGACTGACTGACTGACAGCCAGACACACACACACACACACACACGAGATGGACTTTGGCTCCCAGTCCGGCAGCGGCTGCCAGCTGGCTCCTGGCAACTATTTCCTGGGGGATCTCGGTGCTGAGCCGGCAGGAGGCCCTGGCAGGAATGGCCTCTTTTTGTCAAACTGAAATAATCAGGTTTGTGTGAGAAGCGGCTGGAGCTCGTCAGGCCTGGCTCCCAGCGGTTCACAGGCTGTTAAGAGTTCCAACTCCTCGTCCTCGCCTTCAAAGCCCTCCACGGCCTTACTTCTCCCTACCCCCCGTGACCTGCTAACTGACCCCGGCTTGACCAGTCTGCTCCTTCCGCTCAGCGGCCCCGGCCCGGCCCACCATCGGCAGTCAGGCCTTCAGCCTTTCTGCCCCCACCCATTCATACTTTCAAGACTGAGGTGGACAGATGTTTGTTAGGTTAGGTCAGGCTATCAAAGGATATAACAATAATAACCCTCGCATTTGATACAGCGCCTTATCACATCTTCAAGACGTCTCAAAGAGCTTCACAGAATATACTGCAAAGGGTAGTGTATTAGTGTATTAGTGTAGACTATGTATTTTGTGGGCGAAACGTGGCAGTCAACTGCGCACAGCGGCGTCCCACAAACAGTCGTGGATTGAGTGACCAATTATTAATTTCTTTTGAGGGATTGATTACCCCCGGAAAGGCCATCCACCAAACGGCTAACAATCAACCTGTGCATTCCCTCCGCTCAGGATATCAAGGGATATGAGGCAAAAGGCGGCTGCGTCCGATCACGTCTTCGAGACGTCTCAACGTACTTCACAGAATACACTGTAAAGTGAAATTCGGTCACTCGAATCCACAGCTGTTTGTGGGACGTGGCACAGCTCTTTACACCACAATAGCCCCCCCATCCCACACCATACCCCCCCAATAATCCTCTACCTAACACCAATATCTACCCATACAGCCCCCAATAATCCTCTATACACCATAACAGCCCCCCAATAATCCTCTATACACCATAACAGCCCCCCAATAATCCTCTATACACCATAACAGCCCCCAATAACTCTCTATACACCATAACAGCCCCCCCAATAATCTCTCTATACACCACACACAGCAACAACAACAACAAGATTCCATTTATAGAGCGCCTTTCACGTCGGGAGGACGTCCCAAGGCTCCTATTAGCCCCCTATACATCACACACAGCCCCCCCCATTAACCCTCTATACACCATACACAGCACCCCAATTAACCCTCCATATACCACACAGCCCCCCTCCATTAACCCTCTATACACTACACGCAGCCCCCCATTAACCCTCTATACACCACTCACAGCCCCCCATTAACCCCCTATACACTACACACCATTAACCCTCTCTGCGACTCCCACAGCCCCACAATTACCCTCTATATGCCACCCATAGCCCTGTCATTAACCCTATATACACCAAACAGCCCCCCATTAACCCTCTATACAACACATACAGCAGCCCCCATTAACCCTCTACACAGCAAACTCAGCCCCCCCATTAACCTTCTATACACTACAGACAGGGTCCCCCATTAACCCTCTATACACCACACACAGCCCCGCCATTAACCATCTATATGCCACACACAGCCCCACCGTTAACCTTCTATGTGCCATAAACAAAACCGCCATTAACCCCCTATACACCACACACAGCCATGCCATTAATCCTCTATACACCACACAAACACCCCCATTAACCCTCTATACGCCACACACAGCCTCCCATTAACCCTCTATACACCATATACAGCCCCCCATTAATTCTCTATAAACCACACTCCCCATTAACCCTCTACACGCTACATAGCACCCCCATTAACTCTCTATACGCCACACCCCCATTAACCCTCTACACAGTATACATAGCACCCCCATTAACCCTCTATACGTCACACACAGCCATGCCATTAATCCTCTATACACCCACACAGCCTCCCATTAACCCTCTATACACTATACACAGCCCCCCATTAACTCTCTATAAACCACACCCCCGATTAACCCTCCACACACCACATAGCACCCCCATTAACCCTCTATATGCCACACATAGCCTTCCCATTAACCCTCTATACACCACACACAGCCCCACCCCATTAAACCTCTACACACCACACACAGCCTCCCATTAACACTCTATGCGCCACACGCAGCACTGACATTAACCCGCTATACACCACACACAGCCCCACCATTAACCCTCTATACACTGCACAGGACAGAAGACACAAGACCAAATCCGTATCCAAATCTCATGACCATGTGAGGCCCGTGAGTCTATTGCACGGCCAAAGCAATTACAAACTGGGTCTCCCTCAGTCCTCGGTCAGTCTCCCACCAGGGTCAGTGTGTGAGGGGTCAGTGTGTGAGTGTCTGTCCACCAGTGCCCTGATATCAGCCTTGGCCAGGGCACAGGCAGGCGGAACAATCTAGCAATGTGCTGCAGGCGGTGTTTGGGTGAACAGTGAGGACTGGCAGGGGGCGCGGTGTCTACCCTGGCACAGGGACAGGGCCGTGTAGCTGATTGATGCAGCTTTGCTGTGAAAGGAGCAATTTGGGGGATAAGCAAACAGATTAAAGCTGGGACTTTGGGAGACAATGAGGCTGGAATCAGGCAATAAGCAGCAGCGCCAAGTATAGCGAGCGGCTGGCACTGGGTTGATTCCCCCGCACAGCCCCCCACAGCTGGCACAGCCTGGCAGTACAGCCGACACATCCCACACAGCCCCCCACAGCCTGGCAGCTCACCCTCTCGTCTCTCTTGCTCTCTGTTTGTACCGAACATTCACCACGATTGAGAGTAAATGTCTGAGGCAGCAACACGGAGCTGATCTCAGGACAGACACCAGGAAGTTTTCGAGGGGAATTACTGTTGGGAAGAGATGAGCAGGAGATGCTCGCTGAGGCCAGAACACTGGCTTGTGAATGTGAGCAGTTGTGCTGGGGGGAGTGGACCTGGGGGCTGGAGATCAGAGCAGTCAAGCCGAAGGGCTTTGTCTAATAATAATAATCCTTGCATTTGAAATAGCGCCTTATCACATCGTTGAATGTCTCAAAGCGCTTCACAGGATATACTGTAAAGTGGAGTGATTGTGCATTTTGTGTGCAAAACCCAATAGCCAATTGTGCACAGCAACATCCCACATACAGTCGTCACAAACAGTGACTACATTATTTTTTAAGGGATTATTACCACTGCCATTTATTATCCGCCAATTGACTAATAACTGGGTTCCTACCTACTGCTGGTAACAAAGCGTGTGGAGTAAGGAAACCTACTGAAAGTTTTGCCCCAACTGTCCAGGAATCAAACTCAGGTCCTCTCGCTTGCCAGAGAGGGAGGGGAGTGGGGTAGGGAATCAGGCGGGGGTAGTACAGGGAGGGGAGTGGGGGGAGAGGGTCCATCTGCTAATCTCCAGAGGCTGGGAATGAGGCCTGGGATCAATGGGATCATTAAAACAGGCAAAACAGGAGCCAGGCTCTGGTACACACACTTCAGGACAGGGTGACTCGCCCCCACCTACCTACAGTCAATAAACACCACCGAGCATCCTCACAAGCCACACAGACCTCTCTTTCTCCAGATCCTCAACACTCTCCTCGGCAACGCCTCAAAGGCTCAACATTAAAAGAATATCCAGAACTGAAGCCCACGCCTGGCTCCCCATCCCCGGCTCTCAAACCAGGAGCCAGTGTTCAGCCAACACCAACAGAGACACAGAGAGGGACAGACACACAGACAGAGAGAGAGAGAAACAGAGGGACAGACACAGAAAGACAGAGGGTCACACGCAGACACAAAGACACAGGACAGAAACACAGTCACACAGAGAGAGAGGTAGAGACGGACACACACAGACAGACATAGAGGATCACACACACAGACACAGAGAGACAGACAGCGACAGACACACAGACAGTGAGAGAGACAAAGAGGACAGACACACAGAGACAGAGAGGGTCATACACACAGCTATGTCCCCCCCACACACGCAGCCATGTGTCCCCCTCCCCAAACACACACATCCATGCCCACTCCCACACACAGCCATGACCCCCTCCCCACACACACAGCCATGGCCCCCTCCCCACACACACAGCCATGGCCCCCTCCCCACACACACAGCCATGGCCCCCTCCCCACACACACAGCCATGGCCCCCTCCCCACACACACAGCCATGGCCCCCTCCCCACACACACAGCCATGGCCCCCTCCCCCCACACACAGCCATGGCCCCCTCCCCACACACACAGCCATGGCCCCTCCCCCCACACACAGCCATGGCCCCCTCCCCACACACACAGCCATGGCCCCCTCCCCACACACACATCCATGCCCACTCCCACACATAGCCATGGCCCCCTCCCCAAACAAACAGCCATGCCCCCCCCCCCCACCCGCCACACACAGCCATGGTCCCCCCCACATAAAGCCATGCCCCCCCCCTCATACACACACAGCCATGCACCCCCCACACACACACAGCCATGCCCCCCCACACACACAGCCATGTCCCCACCCCACACACAGCCATGCCCCCCCCACACACAGCCATGCCCCCCCCCCCCCCACAGCCATGCCCCCCCCCCCCCCCCACCACACACAGCCATGGTCCCCCCCACATAAAGCCATGCCCCCCCCTCATACACACACAGCCATGCCCCCCCACACACACAGCCATGCCCCCCACACACACAGCCATGTCCCCACCCCACACACAGCCATGCCCCCCCCCACACACAGCCATGCCCCCCCCCACACACACAGCCATGCCCCCCACACACACAGCCATGCCCCCCCACACACACACAGCCATGCCCCCCCCACACACACAGCCATGCCCCCCCCACACACACACAGCCATGCCCCCCCCACACACACACAGCCATGCCCCCCCACACACACAGCGATGCCCCCCACACACACTCAGCCATGCCAACCCCCCCCACACACACAGCCATGTCCCCACCCCACACACAGCCATGGTCCCCCCCACACACACAGCAATGCCCGCCCCCACACACAGCCATGTCCCCACCCCACACACAGCCATGGTCCCCCCCACACACACAGCCATGCCCCCCCCACACACACACAGCCATGCCCCCCCACACACACAGCGATGCCCCCCACACACACTCAGCCATGCCAACCCCCCCACACACACAGCCATGTCCCCACCCACACACAGCCATGGTCCCCCCCACACACACAGCAATGCCCCCCCCCCACACACAGCCATGTCCCCACCCCACACACAGCCATGTCCCCACCCCACACACAGCCATGCCCCCCACACACACAGCCATGCCCCCCACACACACAGCCATGCCCCCCCACACACACAGCCATGCCCCCCCACACACACAGCCATGCCCCCCCACACACACAGCCATGCCCCCCCACACACACAGCCATGCCCCCCACACACACAGCCATGCCCCCCACACACACAGCCATGCCCCCCCACACACACAGCCATGCCCCCCCACACACACAGCCATGCCCCCCCACACACACAGCCATGCCCCCCCACACACAGCCATGCCCCCCACACACACAGCCATGCCCCCCCATGCCCCCCCACACACAGCCATGCCCCCCCCCCCACACACAGCCATGCCCCCCCACACACACAGCCATGTCCCCACCCCACACACAGCCATGTCCCCCCCCACACACACAGCCATGGACACCCCACACACACAGCGATGGTCCCCCGACACACACACAGCCATGCCCCCCACCCCACACACAGCCATGTCCCCACCCCACACACAGTCATGCCTCCCCACCCCACACACAGCCATGCACCCCCACCCCACACACAGCCATGCCCCCCACCCCACACACAGCCATGCCCCCCCACCCCACACACAGCCATGCCCCCCCACACACACAGCCATGCCCCCCCACACACACAGCCATGCCCCCCCACACACACAGCCATGCCCCCCCACACACACAGCCATGCCTCCCCACACACACAGCCATGCCCCCCCACACACACAGCCATGCCCCCCCCACACACACACAGCCATGCCCCCCCCACACACACACAGCCATGCCCCCCACACACACAGCCATGCCCCCCACCCCACACACAGCCATGCCCCCCCACACACACACAGCCATGCCCCCCCACACACACACAGCCATGTGCCCCCACCACATTGTCACACTAAGACACACAGCCAGGGCACAGCTGGGGAGAGGAATGTGAGTGGGAGTCAGGATGAGTTTCCCATTCTCCAGGATGAAGCAGCATTCAGGATACATGGATAATACAGCTGCTCATCCACCACCAGGAGACAGACACACAGAGAGAGATGTGTGCAATTCCAGAAACACATACACACATACAGGGAGAGAGAGACGCACACACATACACACACAAACATACAGGGAGAGAGAGATGCACACACACATACAGGGAGAGAGACGCACACACATACAGGGAGAGAGACACACACACACACATACAGGGAGAGAGACGCACACACATACAGGGAGAGAGAGACACACACACACATACAGGGAGAGAGACACACACACACATACAGGGAGAGAGACGCACACGCATACAGGGAGGGAGAGACACACACATACAGGGAGAGAGAGACGCACACACGTACAGGGAGCGAGACACACACACACATACAGGGAGAGAGAGACACACACACATACAGGGAGAGAGAGACACACACACATACAGGGAGAGAGAGACACACACACATACAGGGAGAGAGAGACACACACACACATACAGGGAGAGAGACGCACACACATACAGGGAGAGAGAGACACACACACACATACAGGGAGAGAGAGACACACACACATACAGGGAGAGAGAGACACACACACATACAGGGAGAGAGAGACACACACACACATACAGGGAGAGAGACGCACACACATACAGGGAGAGAGAGACACACACACATACAGGGAGAGAGAGACACACACACATACAGGGAGAGAGAGACACACACACATACAGGGAGAGAGAGACGCACACACATACAGGGAGAGAGAGACGCACACACACATACAGGGAGAGAGACGCACACACACATACAGGGAGAGAGACACACACATACAGAGGGAGAGAGAGACACACACAGAGGGAGAGAGAGACACCCACATACAGAGAGACAAAGAGAGAGAGACAAAATTATAAATTATATACGCCTTTCACGTCAGGATGATGTTCCATTGCGCTGGACAGTCAATGTTTTGGACCCAAGCTGGGGGTCAGGGTTGGGGAGGGTGGAGGGCGGGGGGAAAGCAGGGAGATCGAAAGCACGTCGAAGAGGAGGGTCTTGAGATGAGTCTTGAAGGTGGCGAGGGAGGGGGCGAGGTGGAGGGACTGTGGGATGGCGTTCCAGAGGGTGGGGGCAGAGTAGCGGAAGGCTCGCCCGCCAATTGTAGGCCGGAGCCCGCTGAGCGGAGGGAGCGAACAGGATGTTAGGAGGTCGCAGAGGTCGGGGGGAGCAAGACCATGGAGGGCTTTGAAGGTGAGGACCAGGATCTTGAACTGCATCCTCTGTGTGATGGAAAGAAAGTGGAGTTGGGCAAGGATCGGGGTGAAAGGGTCACGGAGCCTGGTGTGGGAGACGAAATGGGCTGCCGAGTTCTGGATGATCAGCAGCCTATGGAGGGAGGAGTTGGGAAGAACATAAGAATATAAGAAGTAGGAGCAGGAGTAGGCCATTGGGCCCCTCGAGCCTGCCCTGCCAATTAATAAGATCATGGCTGATCTTCTAACCTAATTCCATTTACCCGCCCTATTCCCATATCCGTTAATTCCTTTAGTTTTTAAAAATCTATCAACCTCAGTCTTGAATATATTCAATATCTGAGCATCCATAGCCTCTGGGATAGAGAATTCCATCAATTCACTACTCTCTGCGTGAAGAAATGTTTTCTCAACTCAGTTCTGAAGGGCTGATCTTTAATCCTGAATCTATGACCCCTAGTTTTAGATTCTCCAACCAGGGGAAACAGTCTCACGGCATCTCCCCTGTCAAGACCCTTAAGAATCTTGTGTTTCTATAAAATCGCCTCTAATTCTTCAATATTCTAGAGAATATTGGCCTAATCTACTCAACCTCTCCTCATAGGTCAAGCCCCTCATCCCATGAACCAACATAGTGAATCTACGTTGCACCCCCTCTAAGGCGAGTATGTCCTTTCTTAGATAAGGAGACCAAAACACAATATTCCAGGTGTGCTCTCACCAAGGCCTTATACAATTGCAGCAAGACTTCCCTACTCTTGTACTCTAACCCCTTTACAATAAATGCTAACAGGCTATTAGCCTTCCTAACTGCTTAGGAGGCCGACAAGCAGGAGTTTGCATAGTCAAGCCTGGATGTTATGAATGCCACACACAGGGAGACACACACACACACACAGAGTTGGAGACAGAGTCAGACACAGACAGGCTCCTGGCCGGCCAGTGGGCGAGTGCAGGCACTCCAGAGTGAGTCATGTTCCACTGGGATGGGATGAATGGAGCGAGTGTGGGAGGTGGTCACTGGGCTGGTCATGTTACAGCTGAGGCCCAGGGTGGTGATCACTACCCCTCCCCCCCCCTCTCCCGCTGAGCATCCAGGGTCAGACGTGGCCACCAGCTCAGTAAACAAGTGTCCAACCTCAAACAACAGCTGCGATCAGAGCCTCAGTCACACACAGTCATTATCGAGAGAGACATTCACAGCAATCTCCTCACTGCGGAGGGGGTGGGGGAAGGGCACTGCTGTACAACACATCAGCCCAGAAACACAGAAAGGAAGCTGTGCTCCCACCCCTGACCCCCAGGAACTCACTGCCGGCTTCACCCCACTAACTGCAAACTGCAAAAGAGTGTTTACACACATATACACAAACACACAACACACATACACACAAATACACATACACACACTGCTGTTACAAAGAGAGCACAGCGAACTGGGTTAGAGAGTGAGCCCCAGAACAGACGCGATGGGGAGAGAGCAGGGAATGGGGTTAGAGTTGGGGGGAAGCGAGCCCCAGCACAGACATGTTGGGCTGTAGTGTTGCTGTAAATTCCCCAGGAGTCTGTGTGTATCAGGTGCTGACCACGCTGGCAGTTTGCTTTTTACATGAGTGAAAGTTTCTAGCTTTGGTCCAGCTTCTATTCCAATCATGGATTATATCAGAGTGAAGCCAACTGCTCCCCCCTCCCTCGTCCCTGCTTGCTCGCCAACCCGCCCGAAAACAATACAGACCATTGCCAGTGTCTGTCACAGCAGCAATATTCCTTCTGCTTTGCATCTCCACATTGGCCAGGGACTGGCTGTGAGTGAGTGTGTGAGACTGAGGGACCACATTCACTCTCATACTGCTGTGTGCACTCACACTAACTTAACTCTTGTGAAATTACTCCACTCTCTCCCTCCCTAGTTATGACTGAGCCATGTCACCCGGGGGTGGGGGGCTGTGTGTGTGGGGGGTGTGCTACGTGTATGTGTGGGTTGCTGTGTGTAGTGGGGGGTGCTGTGTGTATGTGGGGGTGCTGTGTGTATGTGATGGGGTGCTGTGTGTATGTGGGGTGC